>NC_137454.1:366997530-367255030 GCF_964235325.1 Thermobia domestica
GTGGTGGTCCATTAACATTGATGAACAACAACTTAGACAATGTTTGAGCACTTAGTGTATTTCTAATATCAGTTATCTGTAAATGTATAAGGGGAAATCCCCGTTCGCACTCTGTCGTGGAAATTGATAGTACTTCTACCCGACGTAGAAATTTCTGCAACTCCTCATCGACAATCGGCTTGTAAGACTTAAGTCTGATAACGATTTTTTAGGTTAATTTTGAAACACTCGCAAGAAGTATCACCTCTCTACTATCACCATACACATCTTTTCCATATGGACCATGTCAGTTGGCAATGTCGACCCATGTAGAACAGAAACTTCATCTACTACGCCTTTGATAGGGAATCTTGTGAATAAATTATCAATTAAAGCCTGATAAACTGATGATTTCTTATTTCTTTATAAATTTAATTTTTGTAATGACACACGAAGGTTTGATGTCATTACCAAGTTCCCTCCCCCGTTAGAAAGCAAAAGCGAACTAGGTTTCGGGGAAGTGTTTAGAGGTGAATGGGAATTTCCCTCCTCCTTCCCCTTCAATTACCACACTGCTGTTCATCATGGGCCAAATGACGATGAATTTCAATTAGATTATTATAGTATAAGGTTGAATTACCGATACTTTTCAGTGGAAAAAAAGATGAAATTTGAAAGTCCTAAATCAAGGTAAGTAGACCAATATAAAGGTTTAAAAAAAGTATAAAATTTTCCACATAATTATGCGTACAATCCAAAGTTTAAATTTCCGTGTAATTAAGCTTACAGTACAATTTTTATGTCTGTTTTTCTCACAACTTTATGGGTTGATTTCCCTATGCTGTAAGCGCTCCATATAATACACATACGCTTCTATTATTATAGTAGAAAGCAATGGATATATGAAGCGAAGCACTGTATTTTTTGTTTCTGAATTTTTTCTTAACTAATATCGATCGTTTTTTTAATCATTTTTATAACCAACTCACTACCAATTTTCCATATATAGAAAGTGCCTCCACCCCAATCAAGGAGAATTTTAAAAAAATGCTAGAACACATTCTGTTTATTTTCAATAAAGAGTTAATACACTGAATTCCAGCTCCTTAAGTTTAACGAGATACTCATTTTTTTTTCGCAAAAATTTGGATCCTCACTACCTCCTTAGGATATGTATTATAATAAAAGCAATATAGCATCCAAGTTTGGATTAAGGCCTAACTATATACCAAAAGTCATTTCATTGGCCGTGATGATCAGGCACACAGAGTTACATTCATTTTTTTTATATATAGGTCTAATAATTTATATATTATAGTGGTTCAAAAATGTATTTTTTCCAGTAGTTAGCTCCTCTAAAAACTCACAGGCTTCGAAGGCCAAGTAGTAGGATAAGTCCTATAGCTATTATTACAATTAAAAATATCAATATCCGAAAGTGCCTGAAGTTCTTTTTTTCACTTTGATATACTCACCTCAGGTAAGTAGACAGAAACAAAAGGGAAATGAAGGTCTTGAAAGTAAAACGCAAATTCACCAGTCTTCAGAAGATACTGTCTACAATGCAGTGAGCAGAGTAAGTCGGTGGGTCGCAGTGGGTCATGGTGGGTGGTGGGTCGCAGTGAGTCATGGAGGGTGGTGGGTCGCAATGGGTCACGGTGGGTGGTGGGTCACAGTGGGTGGTGGGTCACATTGGGTCACATGATGTTGACCCACGACCCACTGACCCACTCCATCTCTGATACCTACATCCATTTATGTTATTAATGGTATGATTTAAGTACGGAATATAATTAAGAAAATAGCATAAAATGCTTTTAGACTACAAAACAGTAATATATTCATTATATTTTAATTGAATTAATTAATATATGCGTTTGACATTGTTCATTAATGTTTTCGGTGCCATTTATGACAATCACAGCTATGATCACAAAACAGCTTATACTCTCTGAAAATTTTAGGACTACAGCACTGGGTATTACCTTGTTTACTTTTTACATTATTAAATAATTTTCACTGTCTTTAAGATATTCACTAAAATAAAGAAAAGTAGTAGAGGGGAGTGTAGCTAAGAAGTCTTAAGTTGAAGCTGCCGCTTACACAAAAAAAAAAAAAAAAAAAAAACCCTTCAGAGTGCATAAAAGAAGAAGACAGAATGTAACGCTACTTGCTTTCCATGTAATAAGGTAAATAAGTTTGTTGGGTTCAGTAGGGCTGGGTCTCCCTTTTATCACAGTGCCTCGAATCTTTTTAAAATTCCTCATTTTTTTTTTCTCTCTCTCTCTCTCTCTCTCTCTCTCTCTCTCTGTCTGCCTCTCTCCCCCCTACCCACGGTTATAACCAACTAGCACTTCTTTTACGTTCGTTAATTACTTAGTAATGTCATTACCGATCAATGTTAACTTGGAAATTCGATTTTACTCTGAATGTTCTCTAGTGGCGTCTGGGGAAAAGAAGAGTCTGTCGCGCCACGTTGCATTGAGGTAGCAACAGTACAGTTGCGAAACTGAAACAGAAAATAGGGGGAAATAATTTCCCGTTCTTTTCTCTTCTTTTTTTGTTCGGGATGAAGATTTCCCCCATTTTTTCCTATGAGGGGAAATTTCCTTCACTTTCCATCTCTTCTACAACTGCCAATTGTATCACAGTAGAAATTTCTACAATCTATTTCTCTCTGTCTCTACGTGATACGAATTCTCTGTGTGTGTGACTGCGCGTGTGAGTCAGACTGGTTAGGAGGGGAGGAGAGAAGACAACCATCTCCCATGCCCATAAAGGGGTGGTAAGGTCGTCAAATTGTGTAATGTTCCAGTTCGTAGAACAAAAGCGTCGGCAATTCGATATTGCAATTGGATTAATAACAATCACAGAGCGCCGAGATCTTTATGTGGGTAGTTTGTTAACTCGAACTTCTCATCCCGTCTGATGAGTTCAGATTTCTGTAATAATCAGACATGGATTTGTTGTTTGGATTCCAGTAATATCACAGAGAGAGAAAGAGACGTTTATTTTTATTTCAGTTTTCATCATCACACAGAGAAATTACGATATTTGATATCCGTCAAAGAAATTAACAGGAACTGCTTGTTACGTAAAAAATAATACCCTTGTTAATCAGTTAATCACAATTTATATAGAGAGAAACATTCCATCGTGTTGTCAACAATTCCAAGAATAACTAACATCGTATACCATCTTGCACTGGTATCTACTTCGAACTTGGTATGTCAATTGTCACGTAGGCACAATATACCAGATCATCTCCAATAACAAAGGAAAATTTTGTTATCCTTTCCTAATAATTAACGACAAACATCTGAGTCTATCACGCAATCTCGAATGTTAAATTATGCATGCAATTTCTCCATTTAAAAGTGTTGTGATGATCTAATTTAATTACTTCAAAACAGGTCAAGGGCCATAACGCTATTGCAATATTTTGCTTGGTAGAGCCTGGGAACCCTTCACCGTTTTTATTATAAAAATTATGTATTATAAAATTTACTAAGTTCTTGTAAACAATACAAAGTTTTAAAGACGTTTTCCAGTGTAGAGACAAAACTTCAGCGCACAAGAAGTGGCTTCAGAATCAAAAAGTAAAATGTCCTAGCCCAAAGCGGCCTTGGACGATGATTCAAAGAATATATCCCTTATTCATCGCAGCTTCAGTAGATAGTACAGTTAAAGATTACTCCTTTGTTCATTACAGCCTCCGAAATAGGTAGTTATAGAAAAATCTCTTTGCCTATGGTGGCTTCAGGATTTGGGATTTAAGAAAATTTTCGTAACTTAAGGCGGTCTCGGGAAATAGTTCAGCACTAAAACTGATGCCTCTGTCCACTTGAGGTCCTTTTTTATGGATGTCTTTTAAAGGGGAGGTCTGTAAGGAGAGAGTCGGCTATCTTCGGTTTCCTACCGAGCCAACTTCGTGGCTTCCTAGTATCTTCCTTCCATCGTCTTCTGGTGATTATGTTTTGAATGCAATAACACGTGTTCGTGATTGAAGCATGTGTTTTACTAGTTGCTAACACGTGAGGGTATGGAAACTTACAATATTTAGATTTCAGCATTAATATTTGTGTAACAGCATATGTAACCACCTAGTAACCTAATTTCAACTATTTGGCATAGATACGGTTTAGTTACTACAACCACTTTCATTTTAAACATGAACCTAGTACTGAAATAGTATTTAATGTAGTCTTTTGGGCCCGCACCTATTTTCAAGTATCGCTCTTTGATACTTGATGCAGCTGGTCGAAGGCTCGGGTGAAACAATTAGTTTAGTAATAACTCCGAAACAGTTACGAACACCGAATAACAGAGAGAAAGCTCTCGTGTTAATATTTCAATATCAAGGTCCAGAATATTTGATTCCGTTTGAAGCGAAGTTCATAATGAAGTACTCTCAACGACATTAGTATACTACTATCCCCTTTAGCCTCGGTGCATAATTAACTAAGTAACAGCAAATTTAACATCAAACTAACATTGTAAGAAAAAAATAAGTATGGCATCATTTTTCTATTATTTCCGTCTTGAACAAGTTTTCGCTTAGCAGTTGGTATGATCGAGAAGTGATGCGGAAATTCAAAAATCAACTTGACTGTATGGGCGAAAGATTTAAATTTTGTAGGCCTACTCTTAACTTACATTTCCAAAGCATCCTCTTTAGGATGAAATAACTCCGACCCGAGTACGTTAAATAAGTTAGAAGCTTTGCAATTTCAAACAGTGGTTACTATGACGTAGTGATGTTGGAAGTATGTGAAGAAGGGGAACTCACTACCACATAGGTAGGTCGAAAGTATATGAAGAAGGAAATATCATTACTATGTACGTAGGTTGGGAGTATGAAAAGAAGGAAATATTATTACCATATAAGTAGGTTGGAGAAGTATGTGAAGAAGGATATATTATTACCATGTAAGTAGGTTGGGAGTATGAGAAGAAGAAAATATTACCCTATAAGTAGGTTGGAGTAGTATGTGAAGAAGGAAATATTATTACCACATAAGTAGGTTGGGATTATGAGAAGAAGGGAATATCATTATCATGTAAGTAGTTTGGGAGTATAAGAAGAAGGAAATATTATTACCATGTAAGTAGGTTGGGAATATGTGAAGAAGGGAATATAATTACCATGTAAGTAGGCTGGGAGTATGTGAATAAGGGAATACCTAATTGTAAGTTTATGATCAGAGCGCACTAATGCGTGAAATTTCAGCAGTTTTTTCATTAGTTTTTGAAGTGAAAAGCCGGCCGAACCTTGGATCATGTTCGACTGATTTACGACCATCTTTGAACTTGTTGTACCAGATAAAAGCATTTGTCGGATTTAAACATATATCTCCAAAAGTGGCTTACAAGAGTTTATACATCTCCGAAGCTGATTTCCCGGTATTAACACAAAATTTCAGATACTCGTCATTTCGTTTTTCATCCATTGTAGGGAATCATTACTGAGCACTGAACGCAAGTCTTTACTTACCAGGCTGTTGCTGTCTAGCGAACAAAAATATTGCGATAATTTTTGCGGGACGTTTCAAAGCCAAGACTCTTCCTCTACCAAACCCTTGTATTGAGTATTGGTGTCTCCTTCTTAAAACTTTCTAATTACATCAAGTATAATTATATACTAATCTCCTCTTTGACTTATTCTTCACGTACATACTTTCATAATTCACGAACAGATCTATAAAGTACATAAACATAAACAATCAAATACAAGTAATCCAAACCATAGAAGTTCTACTTCTTAACTTAAAACTTCTAGAAATTGTCTATTTCAAAGTGTACCCTCGGAAAATATGCGGAATATATTTCGGGCCCCACTCCGTCACTCTCTGACGGAGGAAACCCTCTTTTTGCTTAGGGAAAAAAGCTAATTACCTCAGCTGTGTTGCCAAGTTGTCATTCAGTCGATTGGTCTTGACCAGTGAAGGTCGTAGGCTACTTAGAATGGCTAACAAGACAGAGTACAACGAGATCCGTGAAATCATTCATTGTGGTAACGCTTCCATATCCAACAATTGAAAGATCTCGGCCGCAGCAACTTGTTCCTTCCTCTTATGAGAGAGAAGAGGGGAAAGCACACATCGACAACAGCATCAGAAGGGACACACTTGAAATTGAAAAGTTCTACTTACAAACTTCTTAAAATCTCTGTCCAATACCCAGATTATAAACGGCAGATTATCAAGCTATTGTTATCCCGTAGCACACTTAACCCAATACCTATTACAACCTTCTCTCCTCCTACAAAAAGAATAAAAAATTTACTTCAACTCTCCTTCTGAAGTTATAATTTGAAATGTTCCTTGTCTCTTCATTCATATTACAAGGAGTAACTCTTCGTCCATTCAAAGATGTCAATCTCAGTACATAGTTCTCTAACTCTACTACATAAACGATTACATGTAAAGCTTCTATATCCATAAAGTACTCCTAAATATATTATCTGAAGGACTATGGGGAAGGGGCATGGGTGGCTCAGTGATACCGTGTTTACTTTACTAGAAATTCAACAGTGTTGACAAAGTTGAAAAAATGAACTGAAATCTTTACGTCCCACGATTATTCCGGTTAGGCTAAAGGAGACGGTGATGATGAGAAGTGAATGAAATGAAGAAAGTGGGATGAATCGGGAGAATCCTGAGAAAACCCACGAGCACGGTGTTTGTCCACCCCAAAGTCCACACGGCACGAGCTGGGATCAAACCAAGGACCCCATGCAGCGGAGGTGAACGCTCTACCACTGAGCCACCGCGCCCCCCTTGTTGACAAAGTTGAATCAGTTAAAAAGTGGTAGAATGCTCTTCTCTTGTATAAGGGGTCTCTGGTTCGATGTCAAGCCGTCTAACTTAGTAGCTGACAACATCATTTCAATCGTTCTCGCATTTCCTACCGCGAACTTATTCTTCCACCAATTCTTTTAAAATTAATAACTTTCATTAAACATTCATCACCTCTAGCGTGAAGAACATAAACGCGAGTTTTGAAATCTCAGAGTTCTTCGGAGCGTAATTTGATTGAACTATACGAAAAATAATTTGTTTTAAACATATATTTTTTGACAGGAAATATTCATTTCATAATTTATCATGTTAGTTACTACTTGAAATCAAAGTCTAGAAATCATACATTTCTTATTCTATTTCTCCTCATAGCTTACTATGTATGAAATTAGTTTTTAGCTGCAAATTGAAATAGGCAGAACATATGAACTAAACTAAATTCCTATTGGAAAAGCTCTTAAGTGACCAGGGCCTATCAGCAGGCTTGTGCTACTTGTGTATTTATGATATTATGTGGTCAGCATATCAGCTCCCTTCGCCTGTAATGCTGGCTTTCTAGATCGGAGTTTGCTACTTCGTTAAAGTAGCTCCCCGATTTTCTCACGATGAGTGGACGCCGCAATGTCAATACCATCTGGTGTGCACCAACGATTACTCATCTCTCCTCTGACCAGACCTGATACTTCTTGACTTGGTTGATCTCACGAAAAGTGGTATTCGAGTACTTATAGGATTTGGTAGGTAAGACCAGGGGTAAATGTGCGGGGGAACGCTGGGGAACTCCGTCCCCCACCTCGAAAAAATATGCATGGAGTCCCCCCAGTTCGTAAAAAATTACAATGGGCAAAGACAGGCAGAGGGAACGGTGTAGCGTCACGCCGCCACCTACCGTCCCCCCAACTTTTCAGGTCCACTTTTAGCCCTGGCTAAGACTGATTATGTCGAAGTGTTTCCAATATTACACATAATTTTGCTAAATATTGAGGAATCAAAATAGGAGTTATTAGTTTACGATATTGTTGTAGGATTTGCTAAAGTGTTTCTTTTGTCTTAGGTTTCTTTCTTTTTTAAAAGGTACTCCTATGCTCTAGCTTCCAATATCACTCCTCTACCAACTTTTGTGTCTCCCCGGAATGGCGGAGGAGGGTTTTTGAGGAAGGAGCACTCAAGACAAGCGAGTAGGAAGTGTCTAGTCGGCGTCAGTGACACATTGTCCAACAAGCGACTGACTTTTATGCTCTTTTGATGCTGCTTCGTATCGGGATGGGACGGGAACGGGGAAAAAGGAACAAGGGGACAGGCGATCGCTGGAAACCCTTGTCTTCGTTGCGAAGACACAACCAAAACGTAGAGAGAAGGAGCACCTCCCTTCTCCAGTCCACACAAAATGCTTGATGCAGAAAAGCTCTTCTTTTAATGGTCCATAATAAATTTCCCTTCGCTTGGTTTCGTGTATGTTACAGACTTTCTTTCTAGTGATATACCACCACTACAATGCATGTCCTCCACCCATTTGCGACCAACAGAAAGAGGAAGAAACAAGGAAGCGAATACTGGGGACCGATTTCGAAATCACGTTATCGTGACAGTTCCGAAGATTGAACGAGAACCGTGAATCGGAGAGTTAGCACGGTTTGACAAGTTACGACTCATTTGATAACGCAAAGGTCACTCTAATTACCATATTTATATTACTAATAGCGGAAGTGTCTACAGCATGAACAGTATGCAACCCAGAACACAGAGAGTTCTTTGGAGTTATCTAACTTGAAGGACTTCTGAAGTATTCCATAAAGTTCAAACCCCTTCTCCTCTTCCTATTATAAGCGGTTAGCATACGCGCTTTTAGCGTGGAAGACCCGGGTTCGATTCTCGGAGGGAGCTCATATGGCTTGGATTCCTCGTTAATTAGTAGGTCCACATCTCATATAGCCTCGCTGCTGAAAGGGACGCTAAACTAAAATCAACTCAACTCCTCTTCCTATTAGGATACGTATTTTTAAAACTTCTGAATAGCCTATCGTCTTTCGCCTACAGTTACCTTAAAGTATGGCAAGCCAACTGTATAGGTTTGTGTAAAAAACGCACATACAAAGTGACACATTAACAGCTTTATCTATAGCCATGGAAACGTAGATGGTAAGGAGTTCAGCTAGTTTTCATCCCTGATAAGGAAAGGAAAGGACCCCGCACAATCCTTACAGAAATTGGATTTCGGTGGCATTGCTTGAAACCGTGATATATTCTGGATATTGTGATCCTGAGAAAAAGTCTTAATAGGCACAACCATCAATCACTGACCGTTTGGCCTCTACGAGGCCACTTTCTTGAAAACAGCCGAAAATAGTGATATTGTAGATTTCCGTGAAAATGACTGAAACCGTGATATGCTGTAGATAATGTGATCCTGAGAGAAAGTCAATGGGCATGACCACCAATTACTGTCCGTTTGGCCACTACAGGGCCACTTTTTTGAAAGCAGTCGAAGATAACGATATTGTGAATTTCGGTGAAAATGACTGAAATCGTGATATGTTGGAAATATTGTGATCTTAAGAAAAAGTCTCAATGGACTTAACCACAAATCACTGACTGTTTGGCCACTACAGAACCACTCTTTTGAAAGCAGCCAAAGACATATTCTGAATTTCAGTGAAAATAGCTGAAACCCTGACATGATCTTGATATTGTGGTCCTGAGAAAAGGTCTCAATGGGCACAGCCACAAATCACTAACCGTTTGGTCACTTCAAGGCCACTCTTTTGAAAACAGCCGAGTTTGACGATGTTCTGGATTTCGGCGAAAATGAATGAAACTGTGATATGTTGTACCTAAGTAGATGTCGAAATATTGAGAAAAATTGTAAATTGTGGTTACCGAGCAACGGCAGGTGAGTTAGTTGAGAATTTGTTCACATTCGTAAGGTTCGGCACGGACCTGTCTAGGGTTTTCTTTGTCCCGTAAGATGAACATCTTTGCTTAATAGGAAGTTATCTATGCTTAAATGGTGTTGGTCACTACTCTCCTTATCCCACAGAATAGGATGAGAAGATTTAAACCTTTCCAGGGTTTCACAAAATACCACGAAAATCCCAAAATATCTATATCTTTTGCTGTTTCAAAAAATGCCTCTTTAGTGGCCAAACGGTAAGTGATTGGTGATTGTGTCCATTAAGACTTTTTTTTCTTAGGATCGCAATATCTACAACATATCATGGTTTCAAACAATTCTACCGAAACCCAAAATACCGTTACCTTCAGCTGTTTTTAAAAAAGTGGTCCTGTAGTGGCTGAACAGTCAGTGATGGGTTGTTGTGGGTGTTGATACTTTTTCTCAGGATCACAGTATCTACTATATATTACGATTTCAAGCAATTCCACCGAAATCCAGAATACCGTTACCTTCAACTGTTTTCTAAAAAGTGGTCCTGTAGTGGCCAAACGGTCAGTGATGGGTGGTTGTGACCATTTAGATTTTTTTTCAGGATTACAATATCTAAAACATACAATTATACCGAAATCTAGAATACCATTACCTTCTGCTGCTTTGAAAAAAAGTGGTTCTGTAGTGGCCACACGGTCAGTGATTGGTGGCTGTGCCCATTAAGACTTTTTTTAGGATCACCATATCTACAACATATCACGGTTTGAAGAAATTCCACCAAAATCCAGAATACTGTTACCTAATGCTGTTTTTTTTTTTTTAAAAAAAAAAAAAACAGTGGCTCTGTAGTGGCCAAACGGCCAATGATTGGTAGTTGTGCCCATTGAGATTTTCTCTCAGGATTACAATATCTCCAACATCCCACGGTTTTAAGCAATTCCACCGAAATCCAATTTCCATAAGGATTGTGCGGAGTTCTTTTTCTCATACTAATTTCGTTGCAATGTGATTCAGTGATTTAATCAGTCTTATAAATTGAGTACCTGAGGGAATAAAGACGATATGAGCATTCACTATTACATTCATAATTGGCCAAAGTAATTGTAATTAACCAGACTCCATTATAACAAGTAAAATTATGTTTGTTTTTTCAATTCTAAAGAATGCCAAGTGCAATTTTTATTTCTAATTTTGTACTGACATTTTAGTGTTAATTTTGTGTTACTTTACTCAGTTGTGTTACAGTTTTCAGATGAATTATGCCCTACTCCTCCAATTTAGTTGCTTACTTGATTGTAACGAATAATTCATATTGAATTAAATTTAGAAAAATGAATTCCTAAAGTTTAACGTCCCACGCTTATACCCTTTATGCTAAAGGAGACGATGATTAAAGCAAGGGAGTGATTATAGCAGAATTGGTGGAATGAGAATGCGGGAAGAAATGGGGAGAAAACCCACGGACATGATATTGTCCATTACAAAAGTTACTTGGCCGGGGTTCGAACCAGGATCTCCACGTACCAGAGCTAAGTGCTCTTCCACTGAGTGAGCCACAGTGCCCCTCTGAATTGAAAATCTCGACTATGTATATATGTAGTGGCGTATTTAGGGGGGAGGCTTCCGGGATTTAACCCCCCCCCCCGAAATCTTACTTACTATAGTAAAGTACACTTTGTAAAGAAAAAATAGCGACACCTCAATTCTCAAGGTAACTTACACAGAAAACCATAGTTGCAGCCGGCTAGAAGAGGAATAGAAGGAAATTATAAGTATGATATTTCATTTGCATTATCTGTGACACCTATGGTGTACAACGGCGCTTATTAATTATTTATGTATCAGTAATATTCTCACCAGATGGCACCTGAGAACGTCTCGTAAGTTATTGGAGTGAGAATTCTGCATTGTATTCGTGATGTGTAGGCCCAGGTAATTAGCATTTTGTGCTTGTTCTCTGCTTTGTCATTGTTTGAACAGTGTTAAGTGGCAATATTGCTGTTGTGCAGCGTTGTTTTTGTATGAAATTGTTGCTACATGTGGACTGTAAACAAGTATGATGGGTAAGAAATGTGACTTGTCGCCACGTGAACAAGACATAATTCTTGCTTTGCACAGCTAAGTTACATCTCTAAGGGAGATGGTTGGAATACTCAAAATTCACCATTCGACGGCAGAAAGAGTAATCCACAAGCAAAAATAGTATAAGAAATCATCCCTTCGTCAGCAGTAATAGAAAAAAGAATGCATCACCCAGAGCAGATCGCCCGATAAAATCAATAGCACTGCAGAATTAAGGAATGACTTCCCCAAAAATCATTTCTATAATTTGAGATGATCTTGGAACTGCAGCCACTCGTACGACTGCATTATCTTAACTGTATCAAGAGGATATTACGAAGAAAAAGCTGCCTGAAAAGTCGAAACTGACAAAAACACAGAAGACTTCAACACGTAGGTTTTTGAGGGGATATGCTACTTGGACTTATGACAACTGGAAGCATGTTGTTTTCTCCGTTGAAGAAAGTTTAGAATAGAAGGAAACGATAGTGGTGTGAAGTTGTGGATACGAATGAACGAGGAACTTGATACGGATTTTGTTTAAGAGATGCAAATATTCAGTTACTGAGTGATGGTATGGGCTTGCTTCACCGCCAAAGACGTCAGAACAATGGATATAAGTAAAAAGTCATTTGATGCACAAAAACGTCTTCAAATTCTGGTACGAAATTCTTACAAAGCTAAAGATAACTTTCCTGAAGAAAAATTGGACTACTTCGTTTTCCAGGACGTTAATGCTTCATGTCACCGAGCGAAAATCGTTAAAACGTGATGCAAGAATATGACTATTCAAAGACTCATTTGGCCTCCAAACTCACCTGATATGAATCCAATTGTAAAGTTTGGGTCAATATGAGCAGAAAACTCAATAGACAACTACCTCGGATAGAATGGAACTCACGGAACAGATAATCCGGGAGTGATTCCATGAAATCAAGGTTGTATTTTGCAATAGCCTTGTCACCAAAAGGCCTCGAGGATTCCCTGCACTACCTAAAGCCCATGGTCTACATACGAAATTTATTTTGAAGTATTGTACCTCTTAATGTTCGTACACAATATATCTTACTCTTAAGAAATTACATTTTTTGTTTTGTGCTATTATTGTTGATCTTTCATACTTTCATGTATAGTTCTTCCCACAGCCGGTTTTGCTGAAAACACACATAGCTACTAATATATGCATATAAATTCATTATATGCATATAAACAAACCTGAAACTGCGGCGCAAGTATTAAGAATGAACTGCTGGTTAGGAATATGCTTTGTAATATTATCAGCAATTCTTGTAAAAACACCTATTGGTTAATGTATATTGTAAAAACCATATCCGAGCAAGTGTCGCTATTTTTTCTTTACAGAGTGTATATGAAATATCTTGCAGAATTTTCACATTTTCAGGCAAAGCCTTCCCCCGAAAGTTAGCAAAGCCCCCCCCCCCGAAACAAAATCGTAAATACGCCACTATATATATATATATATATATATATAGTCTTTTCTCAATAGATCATACCATTATTATTATCAGGGCCCGGATCTTTTTGACAAGTCAACTTTCTTCTGTTACGCATAGGAGAAGGCAAGTTCAAGTAAAAACGTTATCCATCAACTCTAGGTTCTAAAAATATAGTTTTTTAGGATCAACTTTTGGTCTCTTTTTACTGTTTTGAAATTTCAGGTCATTTTTTAATATTTTAAGGTAACTTTTAGGTCACTTATGGTTTTTTTATTCTTTTTTTCTACATAAGGAAATCTTTAAATGAACACGGTTTACGGATGTGGAAAAGACGAAGTTGAATAATCTCTTTTCTTATTTCCTAACTATTGGAGTGGAAAAACTGCATTCTTAACAAGCTAATGAAAACTAAACTGTAGCTGGTTAACGAAAGGTGGAGGTTGGTAGGTGGCCGAACGGATACTTTTGGGTTGTTGACCACAAAGAATGTGATCACATGAATAACTAAAAATGAATTAGAAGGCGTACAAAGATTTTAAACAGGGTTTTTATATATTATTCTCATATAGTCTACACTTGCTAACTTTTATTGTTTAAGAGTGCTTCCTAGTTTCAACTCGGGAGTTAATTGACGCTTTCAGTACGTACAATGTCGTACAATGGACTGATCAATGGACATAAGTGATCAATGAACTGCAACTAACTGAAACAAAACTTTTTGAATATGAGTGAGAAATGTTAATTAAAAATCCAATGGATATTAAAAAAATGTCAATGTTTAATGAAATAAAAGTTTGAGAAAACGTAAGTTTTAAGGTCAATTTTTGTGATTTTTAGGGTCATTTTACAGGAATTTTAGTGTCATTTTATAGGTCACTTTTTAAATTTTTTTTAGGTCAACAAGATCCGGGCCCTGATTATTATTATTATTATTATTATTATTATTATTATTATTATTATTATTATTATTATTATTATTATTATTATTATTATTATTATTATTATTATTATTATTATTATTTAGTTAATAAATCCAGTCAGCTGAGGGATTTACTCGTTCTCAGAATATGAGACTGAATTCAAGCGTTTGATATAATACAATAAGTTTACCGTAATATCAAGTGTCAGTAGCAGTCAAACAATAAACTGGTCTTGAACTGTCATTCAATACGAGCGGAAGGGGTAATATGAAATTTAAAAAAAAAAAAAAAGACATGCGTGTTGTTAAAATAAAAAAAACTGTCATCAAAGATCACAGCTGTGACTTATTGATCACAAGTTCATAATCATAGCCGAAACTACCATTGTCACTTTGGAACTAATTATTCCCATCTGTGTCCTTCTACGAAGCTATCCGAAAACCAATAATTGCTTAATTCTTGGTCATAATAGTTTTAAAAAAATAACAAGTTCCTAGAAGAAAATCCGATTCAATGAATCGGAATCGGAACTATATAAATCACCGGAGCTAAGTATCGATATCAGCGAAAAAGGGAGTGACCGGAATCTCATTCTTGGAAGAGAACCGAAGGAAAGATTTCCTTATAGTTCTGCAACCACCACGGCACCTTCTTTTTCTGTTGTGGAAAAACCACCCCACATCTTCTATTTTCATCCGCGCCCGTGACTCGACTCGGCTTCTTCAACGACAATTTCGCCTTCTACACACTCCCTCCTACCATCTCTGTCAGCCTACGCCCCTGTCTACTACGGCTATAAACCACCGAACCCTGATCAATAAGGATCCCCCACAAGAATCGGTCGTAAAGAAAGTCACTTTTTCTTTTTTGAGTTTAGTTTTATTTTTTTTTTTTTTTCTGAGTAAAAGAAACTGAGTTGTGTGCTTCGTTTTACAAAGGATGAAGAGGCAGAAAAAACACATTGGCTTGTGATAACCTTTTTTTTCTGTACATCAGTAGTCTTGTGGCTTGTTTACCCTTCTGTTTTACGGCCTATTCTGAACGTATTCGTCTTTCACTGTTGTTCACTGAATGTATAGAAGCATAACGCGTATATTCTCCACCATACTCAATCTTCCCCATCACTGGAATCTGTGGTTTTGCCCTTTTATTTTACTATCTCCCTCTCTCTCTCCAGAGTTTACAATGCAGTATTTCTTCCATATTGTGGATGTATCCTTACGAAAGAAACAGTAATAAATCATGTAAAATGTGTTATAAGATTTAAGGGTTAACTTCATCTGGGACAACCTTTCTCTTCGAAATCTCACTTAAAAAGCTCCATCAAGTTCAAATTAAAATACCGCTAAATTTACAGTAATTATGTGATATCATCAAATAGATAAAACATAATCCAAAAGTGGAGCAGGACCTCCCTAGACAATATTATTTTACATGAGATACCGTTGTCAAGACTCACTTATCTACTTTCGATTTTCAGCCATCTACAAAATCGGCATTTATTTTCGCGTTTCTAAATGGCTGCAAACGGAAAGTTACTAAGTGACTGGTGATAACGGTACCTCATGTAAAATAATATTGTCTAGCTCGCTCTTGTTCCATATTTCGATTATCTTTTATCTATTTGAAGATATTACATAATTACTGTAAAATTAGCGGTATTTTAATTTCGCAGTCATCAAGCCTCTTAATCTCTTCAACAATAAACTTCTCTCACTCTTAAATTCACACAGCATCGCATTTCTGTTTCTAACTCAGCCTCAAAACGTGCCTCATACACTCATATTACATTCCGAACACTTAATGTTTCACTCAACTTGAGCCTTCGAACTGCCTGTGAGAGTAAATGTTGAAGTTTGAACTATACGCAGATAGCTTTGAAGATTCGCCATTGTTAAAGGAAAGGCCAAGGGTAAAACTAAATGTTTTCAAAATTCGCCTGAAACCTAACAAATCTTTAGTTACAGTCGCCTACTGAAACCTAACAAATCAGTCCAAAGTAATTCCTTCACGTTGAATATGTGTATTTGAGATCAAATTGATCTCAAAATTTTTTACCCATAATGTTGTTAGTTTAAATACTCAGGATCAATATTAATAGACCAAAAGCATATTCACGAAGAAATTAACTGTCGACTCAAAGCAGAGAATTCGTGTTGTTGTTCAGTTCAAAATGTTTTGTCCTCTTCAATTCTGTCGAGTAGTTTGAAGCTTAAAATAAATAATCATCATCTATGTTGTGCTGCATCGTTGCGAAACATGGTCGCTTCCTCTGAGGGAAGAACGTAGAGCAAAAATATTTGAGAACAAAATCCTGAGCCGAATATTCGCGCACAAGAGGAACGGAAATTGGGAATAGCGGAAACTTCATAACGAGAAACTGCATAGTTTATAGGATACTGTTTATCAAACATTCTTACGGTCACCAAGTCTAGAGACTTGAGTGGGCAGGTTACGTAGCGAAAATAGGAACGCTTTCAAAGTTTCAACTGGAAATCCAATTGGGAAACGACCATTAGGAGGACTTAGGCGCAAATAAGGGGACAATATTAAGATGGATCTCGCAGAAATAGGAATACAAAATAGAAACTGGATCCAGTTTGCTAAGAACAGAAGTCAATTTGTGAAAGTGAGTCAATTTGTGAAGAGAGCTTTTGTGAAAGTGGCATTGAACCTCCAGTTCCATAGGCCATAAGGTTAATTAGTTAGACGTTGCTATTTCTATACCATTTTGGAAATCGACTAATCGCCGAAGGAAAAATTCTGTCAGGAGTAAGAAGTAGGCTATAAAGGCTTCCAATCCATTTAATCTTTCACTAGCCGTTGTCGAAGTAGCAGCTAGTTTCTTGGAAGTAGGATGAAGAGGATATTCGGTGGAAAGGATACAATCTATATATATAAAAGAGAACGCACAAATCCTTTGTGAACTCATCACGCTAATACGGCTGAACCAATTTCTTTCATTTTTGGGGGGTTATTATGATTTGGACCCTAGATGGTTTTTATCATATCACTTTAATTTTTAATTACCAGTGTCTTGAGATAATTGACCATTCAAGTGTCCATACGTACAAATCCTTTGTTATTAGTTCATCATAGGTAAAAATAAACGTATTTATATGCAACCCGCATGACCATGTGACTCGGCGGGTTAACATAAATGACAGGCGCTATAATTTTAACATTTACTGCAATTTGAAAGCGAAAAAGTAAAAATTATCTAAGTAACAAAGTTTATTGCGTTCCGGGGTGACCGCAGCGAAGCGGGGTGAACGCTGCTAGTTATTTACATAAATATTTGAAAGAAATGAGTATAAGATTTCTTTCGTTTATTCTGATTATAAATACTACTCTATGGCATCAGCAGTCGAACCCGGGTGTCCAACGCAAAAGTCGCATACGCTAATCAATTAGCATCGAGGAAGCACTTGAGTAAAAGATCAGTCTTCCACTTCCAGAGCGAGAACTGTAAACATTTATTTACGACCGAGGAATATCGTTTTCGTGGCAAATGCAGTGGAAGCTCTTAAAGGGTCGATCTTCTCTGTGAGTGTGTATTTCCTGGACATAGTGAAAAGAAAACAACACTCATTCTGGTTGATAACTTATGGTTAATTAGCTAACTTTGGTTAATATCACTATTCGCCATATATGAATATGAAAGAGAGAAAATTTAGAGGAAAGCAAATCAATTATCCAGAATTATCAAAATACGAACGTCGAAAAAATCCACCTCTTCCATCATACAAGAAAAGAAAAGCTTTAATACTTCATAGCATTCGTTAACTAAATATATTTTCTCGTATTAATATACATTATAACCATTTGAAGAAGCTGGTTCTTTGATAATGCAATATGACAAATCAAATACAAATATATGAAACACAAACAACAATATTTTCCCACACAGCCAGGGGCAGAGAGGAAGAAATACAAATAACCTAGCTAGAAGGCAAATGCATAAAACCACAACCAATATGTCAATTATCTTGAAGAGGATCTTCTGAAACTCTTATCCATTTGGCGCGTACAATGTTGCCAAATGCATTTTGAGATGGAAAATATATATTTCTTCGAGTGTACGCATCTACACTTTTGAGGCCTCTGAGACAGTAAAAGCACAAATGAGACGGACATGTCAATATATATCGAACCACCTTAGTGTCTAATATTTTGAGCTCGCTAAGACGTATTTCTAATAAGTAGGAACAAAGTTACAAAGAATTGAAAATTTTACATTCATCAAAGATTCTTTAAGTGTTTAAATAATTATCACATCCAATCACGTAAACGGTTTTCAGTAGATGTAAAAATCGTAATGCAGTTTTTTTTTTTAATAAATGATATCTTAATCCGTTTTGCATATATGATAAACATAGGCATAGATTGTTATATTGCCTAACATGGTGTAGTTGTAGAAAATTGTTTTTAAAATGCTGCTCTCGTCTGCTCCTGTAAAAACTACAGCACTAACTTCAAGGCTGTCCATGATTTCGTTGTCGATATTTTAGGTGTTTAGAAATTTCTTGTCGATGATGTGGCTCTCAATGATTTAGTTGTCGATATTTTAAATGTGAATGAATTGGTTGTCGTTAATTTAGGTGTTGATAAATTGCTTGTTGATATTTTAGGTGTCGATGATTTGTTTGTTGATAGTTTAGGTGTCGATGAATTGGTTTCCGATGAATTGGCTACCTATGATTTAGTCGACGATATTTTAAGTATAAATGAATTGGTTGTCGACGATTAGATTGTCGATATTTTAGATGCTGATGAATTGGTTGTCAGTGAATCGGCTATCGACCTTTTAGCTGTAGACGACTTAGAGGGTCAATGATTGGATGTTGATGTTTTGATTCTCGATAAGTTGGCTGTTGATAATTTGGAGTCGATGTTTTGGTTGCCGATAATTTAGTAGTTGATGAGTTGTCTGTCGATAATTTCAGTTTCGATATTTTGGATGCCGATGATTAGGATATCGATGTTTTGCTTTTCGATGATTTGGTTGTCAATATTTTAAGTGCCAACGTGTTGGATGTCGATGATTTGGTTGTCGATATTTGGGTGTTGATACACTGATTGTCGATATTTTGGATATCGATGAGTTAGTTGACTGTCGATAATTTGGATGTCGATGTTTTGGTTGTCGATGAAGTGCACCGTCAATGTTAAGTGTTGACAATGAAATGTACTGTCGATATTATGTATCGTCGATGTTATTGGGTCGATGTTTTGGTATCGATGATTTCACGTTATACGCAAGACGAGATATTCTCTAAATTCTCGTTTCGGAAACAAATCGAGAAGTACGTGTTGAAAGTCGAAACGATATGAAAAGCATGACAATGCTCGTCTTATATTTCTCAAGTATTGTGTACAACGCTAGTTTATCCAAGTCATAGATCTCAACCACTTTTTAGTATAGCATAATTCGTATATATATATATATATATATATATATATATATATATATATATATATATATATATATATATAGAGAGAGAGAGAGAGAGAGAGAGAGGGAAGGAGGGAGGGAGAGAGAGAGAGACTGCATATATAAATAATACGATTTAATTGTCTTTATATCACAACCTTCGTGATCCTCTCGTGAAGTAAGACTCTGATAATTTCTAGCTGAAATTAAGAAAAAAATGAAGGCATAAATTTTGTACATTAGCTCACCAAACGAGACGTTTAAAACAATTGAGAATCGAGACAATACTAGAAAAGATTTCTTCAAGAATCGAAATGAGACGAGAATTCTACAAAAATGTAAGAGACAAAACGAGAATACCATTATGTTATCACTATAACGTGATAATATATCATGGTAAAATGGTGTTAAACTGATAGTTGAAAGTACCGCTAACATTACCAACTGTTACCTCGGTAGTATAATAATGAATATTTATAGTTTAACTATTGTCACTTAACCTATTGTAGGGAGATTAGGGTTAAAGAATTATTTATGAGTAAACAATAATTACGCAGTAATTGACCTAGGCTATCTCATTTTATTATGATAACTATAATACGAAGGTGGATGAGCACCTTACAGGGCTTTTTAAATCCAAATACATTTGTTAAAAGTATATGAATCATCCACAGTAAGTAAAATACTCGTGTGTTAAAGAACTCAAATATACTATGAGATATACATGACTAATAATTGACACATTGAGATGCAATGACTTGGTAAATTACATAGTAAACTCATAAGCAGCATGCTTGTGACCGAACATAGTAACTGTTATAATTGCAACCTTCGTAATCACTGAAATAATTGCAATAAGAATAATTGATCCGTTTATCATAACCTACGGTTATGAGGATTTGATTGGCATGTACTGCCCTGCCATAATTATCTGTACGAGTATATATATATATATAAAACATGTAATATACAACTTAAATTTTCTGGTCCATCGATCTCACTCAGGAACGTCGACAATATGTTCGCGTTTCTACGGTGGTCAATACAATTGTACCACCTGCCCGATACTGTCCGACTTAACAATGCGAGTCGAGACGAGAGAGACTACGACGGACTGAACGCGATTGAAGGATCGGGTATCCGGGAAAACATAATGTTTTTGTTATATATTTGTTTTGGTTTTCTGGTGTCCTTCTAAGTATGTTGACCAATAATAATTTATTTGTATTACTTGATTTTTCCAATGTGACATTATCATGCACTAAATAATATTGGAGTCTGATTTTCGAAATTATAAAAATTTCGATCAAGTCCTTTACGTTTCCGTAATATTCCCCCACTTAAAAAAATATTTCTGAGCAATCCTGGAATGGATGCCCAAGATTATTAATTTCGATCACAGTTCGATGGTCACCCTATATAAGGAGTTTACCAAGTTGAGAAGATACTACTGGAAAACACTTGATATCGTGAAAAAAAAAAAACAACATAAAGTACAATTTTTGTACATTGAGATGCAACGTTAGTTTTATGCCTAGAATACTTGGGTCAGGGACATAGGGAAGAAAATAACATGAAATGGCCATTGGTACCAAGGGTGGCCAATGAGGCATAAGGTTGTAAGATGAGTGTATACATAGTCATGACACCCTTAGTATATAAACTCATATACATCAAGAGACGTGTCCAGAAAGGACGAACAACCTATTATTATATTGATTGGACCATGGAAACTAATAATCGTTAAAGTGTTGTATATTAATAGTGCGTAAACATTATGCAAATGTCGTATCAAATATTGAAGCAAAAGCAGATAGTTTTATGCTTATGGTAGGCAGGGAATTGTTAAAAATCCGTTTGTTTTCATTCAGTTTCCATACATAAAACAATATGAACATATATATGTACCGTGTTATGCAAAAGTGAACTAAGCGCCAAATTTTGAAAATCCACGTAAATGCGACGATTGGTTCCTGATAAGCATTAGAACGTTTTGCACAATCGAAAAGAGAGGGAAACCAACACCTTTCCAAAAAAAGAAACATAATTTCACTTTTGATTACGGCTACACTAATGCTGGACATCAACCTTTAAACGTAATTTTCTCAAAAGTATGAAAGTGGCGCTTAGTTCGCTTTCGCAGGACACGGTACATATATATATATATATATATATATATATATATATATATATATATATATATATATATATATATATATAGCGTAATATTAATAGAATACAACTAAACTAAATAAAAATACATAAATACATGAATACATAGATATACATGGGATTGTTGAATATTACAATGGTTTTCCAAGACGCACAAAATTTAGCCTTTGTAAAATGGTGTGCACACACATGCACTTGCAATTCCCTCTCAGTGCAATCCGCTGGGAGAGTTAAACATTAATGCCGTTACCTGAAAATTAGAAGACGGGAATAAAATGTTAGTAGGCGTAAGATGTGGTTTTGGAAGTGAGAGATTGCGTAGGGTTTTTATTTATTTTATTATTTTTTTTAAATTTTGACTTTTTTTAAATATAGGAAAATAGAAAATACCACCACCAACTAATCCTAGGGGATAATTATAATCTAGATTGTACAAAATTAGAAGGACTAAGTAAGGATTTTAATGGTGGGGACATCATGGTTCGTGGTGTGGTCATCAGGGAATTAGGAACAGGAGTGTGTAGCCTAGGAGTTGAAGCAATTGGACCTTCGAAATGTGTTAACAGGAGTTGGTTATCCGCATTGTTATGTGACGAATGAGTACTCAAGGATGTGTGAATTGCGAGGTGATATTAGCTTTATAAAATCTTGAACATTGCTTGGGTCGTCCGTAACGACACAGACAAATGCATATGATGATCGAGAGAAATCCTATGATACCCACAGCACTGATTGTTATAAGCAGAGGTTTATATCCAAGGGGGGTTGGGCCCTTGCCAGCTGTACTGCAATAATGCCGAGAAAAAGGAAGAGTCGCCTGGAAGAGAGAAAAAAACTCATCTCACAGGCAGTCTTGAAATAATGACATGTTAATGGAGTGTTTGGTTTTTCCAAGTTGACATTATCATGCACTAAATAATATTGGAGTCTGATTTTCGAAATTATAAAAATTTCGAACAAGTCCTTTACGTTTCCGTAATAATTTATTGTCTCCTCTCGTATCGTGGATAACACTAGCTTCAACCTCAACTCAAGAGGTTGACTACCTAGGGTTGCCAGACGTCCCGGTTTTCAATTTAAAAATTCCCTATCCCGAAAAGGGCTTTTGGGACGCCTGTTTGTCCCTGTTTTCGTTCTTCAGATTGATAAAAAAAATCTACCTGATACAATTAGTATGTCTCACCTAAAAATGCAAAGTTTTTGGAAGATTTGTGTAGCTAATTAATTTTACTAAATAAACAACAAAGAGTTTGAACATCAAATCCATTCCTTCGCCCTATGAGTTGTTTAGCTTTTAGAGGGAAAGAAGGATTTTAAAATATTTAAGAGGGGGGCATATGTTTTGGCAATAATTTCTTGAATATAACTTTCAATTGAAAAGAACGTTTTTTCCCCGATGACCGGTTTTAACTATTAATTAAGTTATACTTCATTCGGCAGCACAGAACTTCTTCATTGTTGCAACTTTAATCAACAATGGCGGTACTGCTCGCAGTCGCTGCATATTAACCGCATCTAAACCATTTCGTCCTGTTTGCCGTTTTCCGACGAACAATTTTACAAACAAGCGTTTTATCCTGTCCAGTGGATGTAGAGAAAAGTCTCTGTCAGTGTAGAAAAGTCAAATTTTCAGTTATTTTGATATTAAAATTCAGTAACAACTTAGTCTAGCACAAGAAATGGCAGTTTAAACACATAAAAAACAATATGTCTCTTGTTTAATTTTAATACAGGATTTTTCTTCTGCCGAACTTAGAGAACCTGCGTAAGTATTTAAAGAAATTTACTTTTTGTTTATCGTTTCAAATTTACCGGAAAATATATATATATATATATATATATATATATATATTGTTGTTGCTAAATTTGAATTTCTTTTAGGATAGTGTTTCTGACTCACGTGATGCAACAAAGAAAGAAGTATTTCTTCAATCATAAATGGGAGAGTGTGTCGTAATTCGTGCAATATCTAGAACCTGTTAAACAGAACAAATTGGAGTTTGGAATAAGGGATGCCAGTCAGCTCTTGTTACATTTTCACATTTTTTATACATCCCTTGTGAGAGTTCATTTGTGTTAAGTGTGTATAGAATGAACTGGAAAATTGTGATTAGTAACGTGGAAAAGACAGGTAATTAATTGATTCTGAACAAATGAGTACACTGTAAAAAAATGAGGTGTTGAAACAACACAAAATGTCTACCACTTTAGCGTGTTACTTGTGTGTTAATTCAGCGCAAAGATTTTCTTTTCTTTTTTTTTTTTTTTTACAATGCAAGAACCCGTAGAAGGGAATACCTTCTCTTGGGAGTGGAGTTATGCGTAAGGGGAATAAAGGATAAATTGGGTGGACAAAGAGGTTTAATTTCATTTATTTATTTATTGTCTTTATTCATTCATAATTGGGATTTTTATTCATCAATTGATCAGGAATCGTTATTTATTGTACGTACATTATCTATCAAAATGTATGTGTGATGAGATGAAAGATGAGGTGCAACTTAGACGCCACAACACAGTGATATTGTTAGTTAGACAGGTGAAGGGTTATCTTCTTGTGCCGGGGCGACTCGACACATGATGAGACACAATGATGCCCTTGTCAGTGCTAATTAAAGTGCAAAAGATGGATAAATGGTGATAAGTCTGGTGTTTGATATGCTAATAGAAATTCGTCTATTTAGCGCAAAAACATCGCCTTCCGAGCAGATCAAAAATAACTAGTTACTACCTTACTTATCGTTTAATATGAGCAAAGCTTTGCGAAATATCTTTGGCACTTCTGCCAAGTGACGAATAATGTTCTATGTTTCCAGTAATCGGTTACAATAATATTGTTGTAAACCTGTGAATCGTGTGATAACAATAACACAGGCAACAGTTTTGCCATCTTATGTTCATATATGCTAAGACACAAGAATAACAGATAAAGAAAACAGATGGAAGCATAGCTATCTGTGTAACTGTTGTCAGATGATTCACAGGTTTAACACAATATTATTGCTCGCGAAGCTTTGCTCATATTAAACGATAAATACCAATGCAAATTTTCTCAGGTAGTGACTAGTAATTTTTGATATGCTCGGAAGGCGATGGCTTTGTGTTGAATTGACACACAAGTAACACGCTAAAGTGGTAGTCATTTTGTGTTATTTCAACACATTGTTTGCTGTGTAGGAACCCTGACCTTATATATAGCTTGAGATTAGTGTCCCGGTTTTTCACCTACTAAATCTGGCAACCCTATGTGTACCTCTCATACGCAGTACCACAAAACCGGAACGTGTGGTTCAGTATATAAGTGACGACAGTTGTCCAATAATTATAGAATACATAAGTAAAACAGATTTTCGTTACGTTATCTCTTCCAGAGAAGTTATCAAGAATTGGTATAACTACATGATAAAAAGAAGATAACATACAGGCAGGGCCGGCGCGAGGGGGGGTCGAGCCGTGCCATCGCCCAGGGCGGCAAGTCTAATGGGCGGCAAAATTTGCAAAAGAAAAGAATACTATCAAAATATAATGCTTCGTAATAGGCTCACATGGAAAAATAAAATTGTGTTCACCTGAGAATGTAATTGAACTTACTTCACTCACATTCAAGAAGATACTCACTCAGGAAATTCAGAGCATTGCTCATTTTCAATTATCAAACTACTAGCCACAGGTATCTCGTTCAATATTTCCCTTGCAGCGGCGTAGACAAGATTTTGAGCTAGAGTGCATAAGATTATCAAGGTGTCTTTTTATATATTCTTTTTCTATTCAGTAATGTTCTCCGCTCCAAATATGCAAAAGGTACACTCCCACTTGAGACAGGCCGTTCTAGCCTGTAGCATCTAGAGACATTTAGGTTGAGTTTTTGACCAATTTACAAATTGTTCATTCCGAATATAGTAAATCGTACAGCATATTTTTTCTTGAGAAATGTTTAATTTTTTTATAGCTAAAAAAAAGTTTATGACTTTTTTTCTGCGTCAGTTCAACGTTGGGCCAAACTAAAGGAACATATTAGCAGTCTCATTAAAATCATTAAAAACATTAACCACCACAAGGTGGGAGAGCCGAATTGATGCTCTGACTCAGTTATCAAATAGGGGAAGTTTATGATGCCTTACTTCAAATAAGTAATGACAATAGAACATATAGAATGGTCGCCCATGATTCTCTGTGTATAGCAAACCAGTTGCGTTACTTTCCTTTCCTTTGCTCACTCGTTGTCTGATATGACTTTTTACTCCACATAAACATAGTAAGCAAAAATCTTCAAAGCATTGATTCTCATGAGTTGGTTGCAGTAGGATTTCTTGAAAATATATCTGGGTACTTTGAGAGAAGAAATGATGCAAAGTTTCAATCTTACTCAGTTGATGCGACAGAGTTGGTATCAGCATTAGATATGGATGATCCACGGATATGTAATAGGGTGCGAGCTCGAAGTCGAAAGAAGAAGAGAGTTTCAGTGCGAGGCAGAGAATGAAGCTATTGAAGATCCACAAACAAGATACAAGATCGATTTTTATTACAAAGTTCTAACGCTTAGCTATACGAGAAAGGTTTGAACAACTTAAATATCACGACGAGTATTTCGATTTACTTTACGATATAAGTAATTTTAAAGATATGCCACGTGAACTTTTGTCTGAAAAGTGTACTTAACTTGCCAGCATTTTAACAAACGAAGAATAGAAAGATTTGAAAGACGAACTGAAAGTGTTATCCGCTATAATTAAGTCTAAAAGTTCACCAAAAGAGACTTTAAAATTAATTAATGAACATAACTTTACTCCTAATGTCAGTGTTGCACTTAGAATTTTGTTAACCTTACCGGTAACAGTGGCAAGTGGAAAAAGACGTTTTTCGAAACTTAAGCTTGTTAAAAGCTATCTACGTTCTTTCATATCTGAAACACGCTTGAGTAGTCTAGCGATGATATCAATAGAACACAAATTGGCTAAAGCATTGGACTACGCGAATGTGATAAAGGAATTTGCTTATATCAAAGCAAGAAAAGTATCTTTCAATTAAGGTATGTTAAATTTATGTATCTCTATTGTCTTTTAGTACACTATAAGGGTTAGGCTAATCACTTAGATTTACCGTAATATTTGATTTACTAATTATCTTCTTGCTCCATACTCTATCGAAAACGCCTTTTGATATAAAATAAGCCTAAAAATTAAAATTCTTAGTCATGACTAAAGTATATTTTTTAAATTTTATTTTCTGTATGCGCTGCTGTATATTACAGATATACAGCGAAATCGAGCACACTGAATATTGTGTCAGTATAGAGTCGTTTAAATATTAGGTAAGCATTCCAGAAAGGTAGTTCATTTTTTGTTTACTTTTCCATTTTATGCATTTAAATGACACTTGAACGTCATCTGTCAAAATAAGGTTTGCAGATTAAAAGGGCGGCATGTGAAAGCACCGCCCAGGGCGGCAAAATTGCTAGCGCCGGCCCTGCATACAGGCCACTTGAAAAGCTCTTTGTTCGGGGCTTTCCAACTAGATACATAGTAGGAGCACTTTCTTGAAATAAGATATGACAGAAGAGCCCTCTTCATGTGAATACGAGAGGGTGTTGTCTTATACACGTGAACTTTCTTCTATAGAATTTCCAATCTTTTCTTTCCCCCAGGACGACGAAGTATTTGCTATCTTCTTCAGCACACGCCAGAGACGATGAAGGGGGAGCGAAAAGACGGAGTGAATATGTAGAAGGCAGCGGTTTATCTTCCAGACATGCAACATCCAAAGCGAGAAGCACGTTGATGACCCAAGAGCTTGCAAGAGAGGGAGGGCGTTTCCGAAGGTCATCGGCAGCCTAATCCATCGCTGTCAACAATAATCAAATTTAAATAAGAAAAAGGAATGAGAGGGTGCCGACATCTAACGCCTAAGAAGAGAAACTGGAGGAGTAAATGTGCCGTTGTCAACAACAACAACAGATGGGTGGAGTTGGAGACCCGACAAGGAAGAATGGAAAATCACGAGATGAAGAAATCTCTTTGGGAGGTGGGTTGGAGGGAGAACAAGAAGGAAGAAGTCTCTCCTCCCAGATTGGAGACAAGCAACCGATCCAAAAGCGGAAAAATATCTTTGAAAATAAAAAAAAAATAATAAAAAAAAGGTGACGTGATGAATGAAACCGTGCGGAAATTATCATCTAAGTCTCCCTCTTGTCTGTTGCAGGAAAAAAAAAAAGAACTATATAAGGGATTGACTTTACCCATTGAAGATTTAGCAGGATGTCTCCAAGGGAGGGACCCGAATGTGCAAACACCGAAGACAAATGATCGTAACGCAGGAAACAGACGATAGAGTAGGACACTAAGGGAGAATCAAGCATCAAGGGTAGTTACTAGTAGTTGTACTAGAAGAAGATTATAAAGGAGGGAGAAACTAAGGAAGGATAGACACACAACATGAACATCAAGAGAGTCCGGAAGAGAATAGAAACTTCCGGTTTGTATTTGGAAAACGCGTCATAAGACGCACCCACAATATTTTTGCTTCCAAAGAGCTTCTCCTCTCTCTTCCGTTGATACGTTTGAATATATACTATTGAGTGTTTTTATGTGTGTCTAGACACTGTCTAGGACAGAAAGCTTTCATCGCATGTCATGTGTGAATGGATGTCTTCTGTGGGTTTTGTTTGTTGATAGCCCTTCCGACGTTTTGCGGTTCGAATGATTTAATATAGGGAGTGCACTTAGGAGTGGAAAACAAGATATCGCTCCCTAAACACAAACACTTGATACTTTTATTTTATGGAGAGCATCAAAAGCTTTTTAATGTTCCTACAAGTTCAGCGAGTCATCTGACGATTAGGATAATTAAATTTATTTAGCTTCTTGGTAGATGAATGACGAAAATGCTTTCTTGTTTTGTTTTAAGTTTTGCAACTATGATTATGTCCTATACGATAAACAAGATAATGAAGTATGATAATTATATCGTCACATGAGAACCAAAGAAACGTAGCTCCAAAACTGCGGTTTTCGTTTTCTTCACGTTTGGACATAATTTTCAAAACTCCACTTTGTGTAAATGGAATGTAACGCCATCTGTTCTCCTTGTCGATCATCTGTTGTAATGTAGCCCAATTGCCATTTTATTAAAAACACACCTTTCTAAGAAAATATAATTTTTGTCGTCTCGCCTGTAAACCTACGAAAATAAAGTTACGTTCCTCTCACTCTCATGCGACGATATGAACGATATGAACAGCAGGTGAAGATAATCAACAAGCTTGACCTAGATGTACCAATTTCACCATCCAATAGATGTATTCCAGTTGTCAACCCTCAACCGTGAAAATTTGAGAGTGTCGCCTTTAGCGCTATATGGAGAACATCTCCTGAGGGTAAAATGTTGTCATATTGCCGCTAAGTTTCATTTTGTTTATTTTTGTCGTCGTTGTTTTATTTTTTTGCTATTATTATTATTATTATTATTATTATCATTATCATTTAATTTGAATAATTGTTAATGTTTGTGTTATACTTCTTTAAGTGCTGTTTTTAGCCGCTCGTTTGCCATATCTTCTAAGCTTGGCAACATTGTTGGTGTAATTCTGAGGTTTCACGTTTTTTCAAGAATGCGTTCGAAAGCAGATCCATGAATCGTACCGAATTTTTTCGATGCATCACATGAGGGAAAACAGTTCTATGACTAGTGTAGAACCCAGGCTTCACGAATCCTCGCAGTCATTACAGCTGGTGACTAAAACCGGCTGCTACTGTAATTTACTGGCTTTATCGAGAAGTCTTAAGTCAATAAGCTGCTGTCGATCGCAAAAAGCATTTAATCGTTGGTTCGAATACCGTTGGATCCTAATGCTTTTGTTATTTTTTTTTGTCTTTTCGCCCAACATATCATTAACATTATTGATTTATCAAAGTCTGATCAGACCCGTGGGGCGTAAGGTCGAAAAAGAAAAAGAAAATGTAAGTTTGGAATTCAAACCCAGTTATTAATAACTTTATCTACTTCACCAATCATTAGTGTTGCCACGAGGTGAAAATCACATTTCTAAATTCCGAACAAAATGAGAAACATAGTAATTATCGTCTTGTGTTCGAGACGAGACGAGAAATTTCTCGTCTCGTGAAAATCGTTAGTTCACCCAAGTCTTAGATCTTGTAAATTATTCATTGCAGCTTTGGAAAATTCAAGATTAATAATAAAACTTCAACTGACCAAAGCAGTAAATATATATTTTAATATTATATCTTTGTGTGACATACCCGAAACGGTAACACAAAGATATAATATTAAAATATATATTTACTGCTTTGGTCAGTTGAAGTTTTATTAGGAGTCTTACATCTCAAACACTGGTTTAGTGTTACATCATTCATACCGTAGTATAAAAGCTGTAAATTGACAAAGTGATTTTACGATGAGAATGAGGAACATTTTTCCACGTTTAAAGTAACAAACTTTATAACACAACATACTCCAATAATAACAGTTTTAAATGTTTCACACATTTATTGGAACTCTCGATTACATAACATACTCCAATAATATAAGTTTTAAATGTTTCACACATTTATTGGAACTCTCGATTACACAACATACTCCAATAATATAAGTTTTAAATGTTTCACACATTTATTGGAACTCTCGATTACACAACATACTCCAATAATATAAGTTTTAAATGTTTCACACATTTATTGGAACTCTCGATTACACAACATACTCCAATAATATAAGTTTTAAATGTTTCACACATTTATTGGAACTCTCGATTACACAACATACTCCAATAATATAAGTTTTAAATGTTTCACACATTTATTGGAACTCTCGATTACATAACATACTCCAATAATATAAGTTTTAAATGTTTCACACATTTATAGGCACTCTCGATTACACAACATACTTCAATAATGTAAATTTTAAAATTTTAAATGTTACACACATTTATTGAAACTCTCGTGACGTGGAAGGATTCTGATAATTTCTAGGTTAAATTAAGAATGGAACCAAGGCATAAATTTTGTACATGAGTGCTAAACGAGGCTAGAACATTTCCGAGACGAGACGGGGAAAAGCATTTCTAGAATCTAGACGAAAAACAATTCCGAATTCGAGAATCGAGACGAGACGAGACTTCTAAAAGTATTTACGAGACGAAATGATAAACTATTATTTTTCGTCTCGTCTCATATCGAGGGTAATAAAGAACCCAATAATAATACTTCGTGGAAAATAAATCTTAAATACAAAACACACAATAATAACCTGAAACTAGGTTTCGACATCTTGTCTAACATTATGGACTATTCGATAACATCAGATAACTTTCGCTTGTATTATGTATGGTTCTGGATTTCATTCTTGGTTGCTAACCCTCATGAGAATAATATGTAAACTATAAGCTTTAGAGGTTTACCGCTAGTGCGTGGGTCCTTGGTTCGATCCGGGTTACGTAAGTTTCTGTGGAAAACATCGTGTTCGTAGATTTTCTTGGGGTAATCCCGTTTGTAACGTTATTTAAGATTTCCTTTTGTTACATATATTTGCCTACAGTTCAAGTAAGTCAACACGATTCGGCACTTTAATTTATGCACTTAATTGCAAAAAGTAACAATTGCATACCTTGAAAATTAGGCTCGTCAAATATATATAACAACTAACTCTTATTCTAAAAACTCCATGAATAATAATCTTTTTGCAGTCATAGCAACACGAAACATCTCAACTATCTCTAGTTATAATAACTACCATTGCATGAACATCAATCTATCTCAACATATTTTTCTACATTTTATCTTCTTCTTCGTCATAACATATTGTGCACTTTTAAGCACCGCTGACCAAAATAGCTACAATTAAAAATGAAAGTAATTCAAAGATCAGGTATACATTACGTTTCCTCTTACATTCTACGTTTCCTCTTACATTCTACGTTTCCTCTTACATTCTACGTTTCCTCTTGCATTCTTATTTTATGAATTTCTCTATGTACGTTTCCTCTTACATTGTACGTTTCCTTTTACATTCTACATTTCCTCTTACATTCTCATTTCACGAATTTCTCTATGTACGTTTCCTCTTACATTGCACGTTTCCTTTTACATTCTACGTTTCCTCTTACATTGTACGTTTCCTCTTACATTCTCATTTCACGAATTTCTCTATGTACGTTTCCTTTTACATTGTACGTTTCCTTTTACATTCTACGTTTCCTCTTACATTGTACGTTTCCTCTTACATTCTCATTTCACGAATTTCTCTCTGTACGTTTCCTCTTACATTCTACGTTTCCTCTTACATACTCATTTCACGAATTTCACGAATTCTACGTTTCCTCTTACATTCTACGTTTTCTCTTACATCCTACGTTTCCTCTTGCATTCTTATTTCATGAATTTCTCTATGTACGTTTCCTCTTACATTGCACGTTTCCTTTTACATTCTACGTTTCCTCTTACATTCTCATTTCACGAATTTCTCTATGTACGTTTCCTTTTACATTGTACGTTTCCTTTTACATTCTACGTTTCCTCTTACATTGTACGTTTCCTCTTACATTCTCATTTCACGAATTTCTCTGTGTACGTTTCCTTTTACATTGTACGTTTCCTTTTACATTCTACGTTTCCTCTTACATTCTACGTTTCCTCTTACATTCTACGTTTTCTCTTACATTGTACGTTTCTTCTTACATTCTCATTTCACGAACTTCTCCATCACCATTCACTTGCCTTAATCACCCGTCTCTCTTAGCCTAAAATCCATAATCGTTAAACAAAGATTTCATTTCATTGATTTCATTATAAGCCGTCGACTTTGATTTTTTTTAATCCTTTTATCCAAAATCGTGTAATAGGAGGGGACGAATCATTTTAGTGGACTTTTATGCTAACTGTAGAATTCCAGGTAGAATTTTAATCTGTGGACATGCGCATGCTTAAGGAAAAAGCCCATGCATAAGGAAAGAAATGCTCATGTACCTCGTAAATGTAAACTAAGTTTAGTACTTGCTTGATTTTGGGTTACTATTGTTTATAGCTAAGAAAATTTTGGTTTCGAAATTGCATTTGGCTGTAAAGTAACAGTAGTTGGATTTTTATTGGGTTTGTGTACGTATACACAATAGTGTATACTGTGTACACAATTGTTACTGCACATAACTAACGTAACATTACTTAGTATAAAACTTACATATAATCCTCCTTGTTGGTTTAATGGCTAGAACATGCACCTTTGGTACACATAATTTAGGGGTTCGATTACCGTTGAACTTACAATAGTGATTGGGATTCCATCCTAACCAGTAGAACCATGTCTCACATAGACCCGGTGGTGCTATGAAGGGACGCTAAATTTCAATAATAATAATAATAATAATAATAATAATAATAATAATAATAATAATAATAATAATAATAATAATAATAATAATAATAATAATAATAATAATAAAACTTACATATATTGTAGTATTGAAGAAACATCACAATATATCATTAAAATGCCTTTGGAAACAAAATGTTATATCTTGTCAGCTACTTAATTACTCGATTTTACTGAAAAAATTAGAAATTCATTAAGGATTTGTCCCCAAAAGCCAGTTTTTGTAAGATGTATAGAAAAGAATTAATTTACAAATTATCTTTATATTTATTGTATATACTCTGCGTTCAGTTTCCGTTGTGTACTTTCTTCCTCCATTCCTAAGCTTAATCGTCCCTTTTCCTCCAAATACTGGGGCCGCGGTGGCTCAATGGTAGAGCGTTCACCTCTGGTGCTTGGGGTCCCGGGTTCGATCACAGTCCCCGCCAAGTGAACTTTGTGGTGGACAAAAACCATGTGGGGTTCTCCCGTTTCCTCCCACTTTCTTCATTCCATCATTTTATTCATTACTTATCCTCACCGTCTCCTTTAGCCTAACCGGCATACGCGTGGGACGTAAAACTCAAAGATTTCATTTCATTTTCCTCCAAATACTTTCCTTAAAATTTTCTTGTCTACAATTATTCTAAGCGTATATTTACAGCTGCTAGTCCGTTTTTTTAAAAAAAACAAACAGGAAGTTACAAACAAGGTCGGCTCTACCACATGTGCAACACGTGCATTATCACGCGGCGGCAAATTTTGAGGCGCGGCAAAATCAGTTATAACTGTATTATTTAAAATAAATATTTATTGTTGGAAACAGACTTGATGATGATGGTAGTTAAATTGACTCAGCTGACTTTCTATCTGAATACTACACTCATAAATCATGATTAGCTAGCATTAGTTTAAGGTCACATGAACAGTACTAAAGCAAATGATCAAACAAATCGCAGCATGAATTGCCTGATTGTTGTTAAATACAAGAACTCAATCCTCGAACAGTAGCCAACACATGTTACATTTAGTTAGTTATCACAGTTATGATATGAAAATTAGTCTTGTCTTTGTCACAAACAAGTCCCTTATCAGTGAAGGTAGAAACAAGTTTTTAAAATTATTTTTAACAGATGTAGGATAATCAAGGAATAATAGAGATAGTTGCACTGGGATTGTAAACTGATATATTGAGATTGATGCTCAATATTGAATTCTATAAAAAGGGTTACCATCTTTCCTCAGCAGGTGTGTTTGCTTTATCTTTCAATAACATAATAGGTTATCATTTAAAGAAAATAAACAGACAGAACGAGATTGTATTTTTAATATTTAGGCATTTTTGAATGCGACTGCTCTTTCCTTCCCCTTCGTTGTTTTTGGTGGGGTACATTACTTAAAATTGTGGTTTTTAAGATTTGTTCCTCCTGGAAAAGGGGGGCGTGGCTTTTACCTAGAGCTTTCTCTGGTTACAAATCACTACATGTGAATAATGCATACATAACCAAAAATGAAATAAATTAGTGAAGATTCTGAACAGAAAGAAAATTAAAGGGCAAGCGGATTTTTGCGAACGGCAGGCAAAAAGAAAATAAATTAAAACTCATTTCATTCGTACTATTAAGAAACGTGTTCTTAACATCAATCTTCCAGCCGGAAGAATAATTACGTTCAAGCAATCGCAAAAAAAAAGTTACAAAACAGTTGCAGTGGTTTTACAACTATGTTCTTTGAGATCTTGATTTGAACTAAAATTATTTTTCTGGTACATTTTCCTGCGTTTTCTCTTTCAGTTTTTTCGAGACCAAAATAAAAATGGAAGGAGCTGAATTTTGTATTGGTACTAGTAGTGTTATTATTACCAGCAGTGATAGTAGTAGTAGTAGTGGTGGTGATATAACTTTGATGAGTCTGTTTTATAGCTTAGAATCTTCCTTCACCCACCCTACTCGCCGTACTCCGCTCCCTTTCTACCAATTCGTGTTGCCCAGACGCGTTCTTTATTAAACTGTTCTTCCCCGAAATCACGCAGATTGGAGTTTTGGTGGCTGAGTTCTGTTGGATTTTCTGGATTCTCGTGTGCCCTTTTCCTCCTGCCCTTGAGGGCTTGTCATATCGGGTGCACCAGCTGTACTTTCATCCCCCTTACGCTTCAACCCCCTAAAGGGATCTCATCCACTATCTGACAATATCTATCTCAGCCCCCGTTTTCTACTTTCAACCCTCCGCTACCAGATGATCCTGTTGTTACAAAGTTTGTTATTACAAAGGCCCCAAAGATAGAAATACACAAAAATGTACTGTAGATCTTTTTGATTTAGTCAAACAAAATCTTACATTTTTTTTTGTTTCGTGCAAATTACAAAAAAAGAATAGAATATTTATGGTTCTAAATTAAAGCCTTTGGTATCTGTAATTAAGTTTTACGGAAGATTATTGATTAATGTAAATTTACAATGACGTCTGTGGTTTTTGTAAATAAGATTTATGGAAAGTAATCAATAATTCATTAGAGTAAATTTAAAATGACGTCTGTAGTAACTGTAAATAAGATTTACGGAATGAAATAAGTTATTCATTAGTGTAAATTCAAAATAACATCTATGACAACTGCAAACAATATTTACGTAATGCAGTCATTCATTACTATAAATTCGAAATGACCTCTGTAGTATCTGTAAATAAGATTTACGTAATGTAATCAGTCATTCGTTAGTATAAATTCAAAATGACGTCTGTGTATCTGTAAATAAGATTTACGGAGGGGGCGCGGTGGCTCAGTGGTAGAGCGTTCACCTCCGGTGCTTGGGGTCCCTGGTTCGATCCCAGCTTGCGCCGTGTGGACTTTGTGGTGGACAAACATCGTGCTCGTGGGTTTTCTCGGGGTTCTCCTGCTTCCTTCCACTTTCTTCATTCCACCATTGCACTCATCTCTCATCATCACTGTCTCCTTTAGCCTAACCGGCATATGCGTGGGACGTAAAACTTAAAGATTTCATTTCATTTCAAAAGATTTACGGAAAGTAATCAGTTTTTCATTAGTGTAAATTTAAAATGACGTCTACGGCATCTGCATATAAAATTCACGGAATGTAAACAGTCAATTAAAATTGTAAATCAAAATGACATCTGTAATATGTGCAAAATTCTGGTTAAAGTAAGTGTTGCTTTTTTTCTGGTAGGACTTTTACACATTTAGTCACTTTCAGTGATCAATACAGGGTGGCTTAAAAGTAAGTATACACCCCTCCATTGATCAAGTATAACATTCTAATTTATGGATTTATTTGCTTCGACTATTCCGGGCTTAAGTTATAAGTAAAAAGACATTAGGAACAAATAATAAAGAAACTAGGTCTACCTGTTTGATAACAATAAGAAATTATATAAAATACAGTGAGCTAATCAGTACGAGATTGTATACCAACTCTTGGGACACCCTGTAGTTCTAGTCCAACTGAGAGATCAATATATTTTGGGGTTTTCAACCTTTTTCATAGAGGGTTGCAGAATAGAACTCTGAGTTGGGATGAAAAATTTTTGGAAATTTCTTTGGACAAGATTTGACTTCTATTTTCCGGGAACACAAGGGTAAACAAATGTACTATTGATGCTCGTGACACATTTGCAGTAGATCAGTATATGGCAAGGCCCCCAATCAATGGCACATTTGAACCGTCCATAGTCTTAAGGAATGTAAACATCATATCACATTACACATTACACACACACACAGAGATATTTTTTTATTTTATCGAGTTCGCAAGAAAAATAACCTATATATCATATTTCTTAATTACATATAATATTGTTCAAACATGTGTTGCAAACCTTCTAGCAAGCATATGTTTACATTAGATGTTCAAAATGTTGGCCGTTGGCGGTCAAACACCTATCAGAACAACGAGCGATCGCTGCAGCTACAGACAGCGGTCAATGTATCAATGAAGACCGAGGCACATGCCTGTGTAATATCGCAAATCGTTCCATGCGGCTAAAACTTGTCAACAATGCGTTTGATTATTGGGCGGATTGGTGGTTCAGTACCAAATTCTCCTTTCCACTTACGTTGCACTTCGATGGCATACCAAAACCTGATAAAAACACTTCAAAACGTACTTACGCTACTCGAACGTCAAGCGTGCTCCTGCCATTTTCTTATCTCACTAACCGTGCTGACAGTAACGACATCTGTTGAGCGAAAATCGTACTACAACATAATTTTAGCTGAAAACAATTTACAACACCGACATCTATTGGTCGTAAAAACATACTATAACATACTATTTCAGAACAATTGTCAATACCAGTATCCTGATACAGAATAGCAAAGAGTGTATACATTTTTCTGGCGTTCTCTGTATTTTTAAAATATTTTTATATTTTTAAAGTAAAACTATATATAATGTTTCAAAAGCTGTTACGTTTTAACATTTTTTACTTAATACCAACAAAATAGAGTTTTACAATTACAATTTGATCAAGAAGGTAAGTGAACATAGTTTTCAGCTTGCATAAAGTAATTATTCATTACTATTATTGGTTGTTCTTAAATAATTAAAAGCCACTCTCTTTATTTTGAGAATTTCTGTAAATAACGGTGATTCTTCGGCTCTTTGCAGAAACAATGCAACCCAAGAAGGGAAGGTGAATCTGAACAAAAGTGACGTATTTTCGTTGTCCGGTAATTCTTCCACTTCCAACCGATCTGTGAGCTTTGCCAAATGTAACATTTTAGGCAAAATGCTGCTTTCAAAATTCGTTATTTGATCTGGAATGCACACAGTAACATTACCCCATGTTGGAAACACAAGTTTTCCTTTGCAGTGAAGAGAGATTTTACATGCGTCTAAACTGCACAAAACAACGCTCCTTGGCATATGACGGAAAAGAAATGCTTGTATTCGGTCCATCAAGTCTGTTATTTGCTTCCAGTTTACGTTCATTACACGACAATATGTTCGATTATTCACTTGTTTCAATGTGACCAGGTCTACTGGATTGGCTTCAACATTTTGCTCAGACCAAGTTCGTTCCTTTACTTGTACGAGGACTGCTTCGAACGCATCCAATGACTCTACAAGGACATGCACGGTTTTATTAATTTTGCTGTCTTCGTCGCCTGTGACGTCACCAATACAGTAGTAATGATAAATCTCATCCATGAGTAAAAATTCTCGGTAGATTGCATCCAATATACGCTTTGTGGTTGGAATTGTAGGATCAATTGTCACGCTCGAATCTAGGAATGCTTCACGGGATAGTAGTGTAGCAAGCTGAGCGCTGATTTCAGTAAGTTTCTGTTCTATGCAATCTCGTAATAAGCGATATTTTTTCTTTAGAAATGTGTTGGCAACATTATAAATGTCTTTGTTCGTCGATCTTAAATTCATGACATCCTTGTAGTTCAGAAAACGGAAGATATACTCTAGAAGCTCTGCCTGAAGGCACTCAAGTGATGGTGTTGGAGTGCAGTTACCATATTCTACTACTTCATTAGTACTATTGGTTGAATGAACGTCAGCCATATTGCATGTTTTAAAGCTTTTCGACCCCATTGAAAAATTGTCCAGTTATACAACTTTTACTGACCAAATCAGAGGTTATTTTATTTCTTTCAAAAAAAAAAAAAAAAAAAAAAAAAAAACAGAAAGTTGTGTCTCCTTGTTAATAGAATTTCCAAACGTTGTCAGCAAAACAATATTTTCGAACAAAATTAATGTCTCCCCAGATTTTGTTCTTTTACATTAAAGAATTTTACTAACACTAAATAATATTGTTTCCATAGTTATAACGCCAGTAATTACAATAATGTGAAGGAAAAAATATTTACTTGTTTATATTTGGAGAGTAAGTATCAAGTATCAGTCCTGACACTTAAAGGTATACGACAGTGTTGTGTCTTCGTTGTTTGCTGAGTGCCGGGACAACGCTGACAAATAAAAACGAGCGTATCGACACAGTAGCTAAGAACACCGCATTGGCAGAGTTTGCATTGGAGCATTCTCTCTTTGCTCTGATTTTATGTTAGTAGCACTTTCGCCAATGGATGCGCTGCCACTGGCAAGCGGATTGGAATAAGCTGAATTCTGGACAATTGCAAGATGTTGTCACGTAGCTACTAAGCGCGGAAATGAAATTATTGTAACACGCCTTCCAATTGGGCATCTCATCTCACACGTGGTATTAACTTACCGAATTGTGAAAACTCTATCATCCCATTGAGTGCTTAGCAAATTATCGTAAAATGTCCCGAATACTCAGATGTTAGAAAATGTTCAGGGCTACCTAAAAATCTTGATAGTTTCTTTATTAGTATTTTGTAGATGCTACCTGGCTCACTTTCCTCCGTTATTATTTTCGTTATTAGTATTTTGTAGATATTATCTGGCTCACTTTCCTCCGTTATTGGTTTCTTTATTAGTATTTTGCAAATACTACCAGGGTTACTTTCTTCTGTTATTGGTTTCTTTCTTTATTAATATTTTGTAGATATTACCTGGTTCACTTTCTTCCGTTATTAATTTCTTTATTAGTATTTTGTAGTTGTTACCTGGCTCACTTTCCACGTTATAAGTTTGTTTATTAGTACTTTGTGAATATTATCTGGATCATTTTCCCCCTTATTAGTTTCTTTTGTTATTATGTTGTAGATACTACCTGGCTCACTTTCCCCGTTATTAGTTTTTATGAGTATTTTGTAGATATTACTTGCCACGCTTTTCCCCGTTATTAGTTTCTTTTAGAATTTTTGTAGATAGTATCTAGATCACTTTCCACGTTATTAGTTTCTTTATTAGCAATTTGTAGATATTACCTGACCCACTTTCCCACGCCATTAGTTAATTTTATAGTATGTTGTAAATACTACCTGGCTCACTTTTCCCAATTATTAGTTTCTTTATTATTATTATTTTGTTGACACCAGTTGGCTCACTTTCCACCATTATTAGTTTATTTATTAGTATTTTGTAGATATATTTTGATATTTTTCATTGTCTTTAAATTATTGTTTATAATTTATCTCTTATAACTTGCAAGATTTGTCAGATATCATTAAGTATATTGCAAATGTTCCACTTCTTCCATCTGAACGAGAACAAGAGAGATAATATTGAAGAAAATCGAATTCAAGATTTCAAGGCTCATATATGCTGCAAAAGTTGCTTAGATGTACTGTATGTCTGTCTGTCTGTCAGTAGGGGACCACAGTAACTCAGTAGGAGAAACGCTTACATCATATGTGTGTGTGGTTCCTTGTTTGATCCTCGGCTAAGTTTATGGTGCACGACATCATTTTCATGGATTTTCTCGGGATACTCCCGCTTTCTCCCACATTCTCATTCCGCTAATTCTTTCATCGTCTATTTTCCTGTTCATCTACCGGTATATGTAAACATGGCTCGATGCCAAATTTCAAGACCTTTATAAGATTCTACAGATCAGCTTTTCGACTTTCAGCACTCGCTCCAAGAACAAGGATAATATATTGTTTTAATAATGCGTTAATATAGTAGTTAGATTCAAGGGGGCCGATTTCTCTGTAAATTTTGGGGAAGGGGGCATTCAGATGCAGAAGGTATAGATATGAGGATTTTATGACGAATTGCATTCAAATTATGCCAAATATTATATATTCATAAATACAATAGGGGTGCCCGGGCTCCCCAGGATCGGCGCCCTTGGTTAGATTTATTCAAAGGATGATTTATTGCTTGTCATTAACTTAATAAGTTATTGGATGGTATTTAAAACAAAAGACAAGTGTTTTTATTTTCCCCTTTGTCAAAATGCAAATGATTATAAAAAGAGATAGCCATTAATTTTGAGACAACTTTATTGTAGGAAACCAAAACTAAAAGCTTGGACCACCAAAAGTAACAGTGTTTTGTGAATGAAAAATATAACTTACATTAAACAGAATTGGTGTTTAGTTCTTTGTCGTCCACCCATACTTTGTCAGCATCTTGTGATGTTATTTTGAGTCTTATAACGTGAACCTGAATGTTCTTTGTCCTCTCGTGTACCTTTTTATATTTAATAAATTGCATTATTTTAAACCCTGAGGTCCACTATAATTACTTTTTTTTTTTTTTAATGGTAGCAAATGACACGAGAGGATACGTGATCGCCCAAGACTAGAACTTTTTTTGTTACATTTAGATTTCAATTAGTTAATATTTACATTTTTAATTTTGCCACAAAATAACAATACAAAATGTTATTTGCAATCTTAGTGTCCTTTTCTCCTTTAACATTAGAGTAAATTTTTTATGTTTTTTTAATAAAATATATACATGTATTTTTTAACTCTGTTTATAGATTTTCATTACAATATTGTGGAATGAAAACCAAAATTTTCATTTTCTTTAAAATACGTTTCCTTCGGGGATTCAGTCTTTTCTTACATAATTCCATCTCGCCTAAAATAATAACGAGGGAATTTTTGTACTACATTAATAACTATCGACACTACGAAATTGTAAATTTATAAACACATTTGAAAAATCTACACTATTTGTTAATTTCTCTTAGAAATCTGTCAGTTTAACGTCCCACGATTATGTCCTTTAGGGTAAGGGAGACGGATGATTAAGAGTCTTCATCCTGGCGAAATTAAAATACCGCTAATTTTACATTAATTATGTGATATCTTCAAATAGATAAAAGATAATCGAAATGTGGAACAAGAGCGCCCTAGACAATATCATTTTACATGAGAAACCGTTATCATGACTCACTTATCTGCTTTCGATTTCGAGCCATTTTGAAAATTGGCATTTATTTTCGCGTTTCTAAACAGCTGAAAACATAAAGCCAATAGGTGACTTGTGATAACGATACCTCACGCAAAATAATATTGTCTACGGCGCTCTTGTTCCATATTTCAATTATATTTTATCTATTTGAAGATATCACATAATTACTGTAAAATTAGCGGTATTTTAATTTCGCCGGGATGAAGACTCTTAAGGCAAGCAAATGATGATGGATAATTTGTGGAATAGTAATGCGGGAGGAAACGGGAGTACCCAGTGTACAATGTTGTTCACCACAATCTTACTTCTCCAGTGATTGAACCAGGGACCTCACGCACCAGAGGTAAACACTCTTCCATTGAGAATCGTGTCCCGAATTTCTATTAGACATCGTACATACAGTGGCGTATTTACGATTTTGTTTCGGGGGGGCTTTGCTAACTTTCGGGATGGGGGGCTTTGCCTGAAAATGTCAAAATTCTGCAAGATATTTCATATACTTTACTATAGTAAGTAAGATTTCGGGGAGGGGGCTTAAGCCCGGAAGCCCCCCCCCCTAAATACGCCACTGCGTACATATGACAATCAATAACTTAATTTCAATATTTGGTTGGTTCTATCAGTTGCACTATCAACATGAAAGATTGACTTCTAAACCAGAAATAAAATTATTGGAGTTGTTTTCAATTAATGAAAGTGACGATAAATTAAACGGTTTGACCCGTTCTTTTTTTTTCGTAATGACGTAATAGATAACATTGATTTCATTTAAATATATATAGGACCTACAGCCATTGATCAAAAAGAATTTGTGTGGTAACTCCGTATATTTTATCACCTTCATATGAAATTACTGTTTCCGCCACTGATATTGACAAAGTGATGGCAGAGCCGCAATGGCGAAGTAGAGACTATTTCATGTAATATATAAGGAACAGAGAGAGAGAGAGAGAGAGAGAGAGAGAGAGAGAGAGAGAGTATAGTGCAAATATATCGATGAAATATTTAAGGTGCAAGTACTGCACGTATTCCTTGGAACGAAGTATATACCCACTGCGACTCAAACACACACACACACACACTCATAAACTATTAGACCTATTCCAGTCTGTAACCTTTACGTGACAAGGGTATGCAATTTTCTAATACCGTTTGGTTTACAAGAAAAAGGTGAAGAAAAAAAATCGGTCCTAAAACTCTAGTTTCAGTATACGACGTTACTGACCTATTTTTTCCTTCAGTTTCCGTTACTCTTCTCCAAGAACTTTTCATCTCTCCCTTTTACGCAAGTATTTTCCAAGAGTCCTAAATAATACATAGGTTTTGTCTGGTCTGAGTATTCTACTTAAGTGCAGGTTTTAACCCATTTACCTAATGAGAAAGCTGGGTTACAGCAGCTGTAAATGGCTAGTCGCTTTCGGAGAGTAAATGGAAGTTTTACACTGACCATCTAGAACATTATGGTCACCTAAATAATAATCTGGTATGTCCATCTTTTGCTCGCAGAATAGCTGCAATTCGGTTTGGTATGGACATAGTAAGGCCCTTCATAGATGTCTGGAGGCATAGTGTGCCATATCTGCACACAGAAACTACAAATGCTATAAATTGCGCGGAGAGGGGCGATGAGATCGGATCTAACGTTCAATAGCAGCCCGGAGTTGTTAAACTGAGATAAATTGAGTGAATTTCAAGATCATTGTAGCAATTATAATTCACGACTGTGCTTTTCGAGCCACTGCAACACAACGTTGGTCTTTTGACAAGGATCTTTGTCCTGCCGAAAGATGTCATTCCCAACTGGATAGTCGAGATGAATGTATCTGGTCAGCAATAGCCTGCCGATAGCCACAGAAGCCATCATGGTACACTCCACACGAACTCCCGAGCCCATGGATGACCATATGAAGGTTTCGCAAATCATAATGGAGTCACCATCAACCCAGGATGAATTCAGAGATAGCGCTGGAGAATCTCCCGCGATGAAAATGTATTTCTCCCCGGAGAATCTCTCAAAATTTCAATTACAAAATGTAGAAATAATTTCACAAAATTATTTGCTTTTCTTTCCGAATTAGACGAAATCCGATCTCTCAATATACAGATAAATGACGCAGATGCATTCTATATAAATATTTAACATGTAACATCCAAGATAGAATTCCAAATAGTCATAGAACCTGGGTTTCTTAACGCTATGAGCGAGTTTGGCAGAACATGAAATTGTCAACTGTTGATGAAAAGTTTGTATTTTAGTAGGTACCATAATCTCACCCTTTGTTATATATTAGTATGTAGCACTAGCGCAGATTGAGATAGGGAAGGAAAGATAGAGAAGATCCTTTGATTATCCCATATAATCTCTGATGTCAGCAGACTTCAGTTCTTGAAAATCAAAAGTTCTTGCATTATTAGAAATAAAGCGACCTAAATCTCATTTTTCGCATCGGAAATAACAGACATAAGTTGTTTTATGAGTTAAAGTAAATATACCTTTCTTTAATTAAATTGAAGTCAGTGGGTGAGATTCAGAGGGAGTCATTTTACACAATTGTCCCCCCTGGGTTTGAGATTTATATATACTTAATTAATAGAATAGAATGCATCAGTAAAAGATTGCTATTGAAGGTGACGAAGATACTACTGAAGATTTCGTGAACAAACGTATTGATGTGTACTCAGCGAAGAAGCCAAAGCGAATATACCTAATTTAGAATCAGAAATGAGAAAGAATGAGAACTTTTCGTTAAAATAGTTCTATGTATGTTTGTTTTTAGGACAATTAAAATATTTGAGTTATTTTAAATCTTCTTTTACCAAACTTCTAAATTAATAACAAAGACTAACTAGTGTAAATAAGAAATAGCAAAAATAACTACTGTAAATAGCAATTAAAGTTTAGTCTAAAAATATATATATTTTGCCAGTCTTTATAATTATTTAATGTTTTAAATAAAATTAAACGATTGTTTTTAATTATAATCTTACATTGAATATTTATCTGCAATTAACTTAATCTGAATATTAGGTAGGATGTGCATGTGAATGGAATTATTAAATACTGCTTTCTTGGTAAATATATATATATATATATATATATATATATATATATATATATATATATATATATATATATATATATATATATATATATATATATATATATATAGAAAAACACCTCTACCCTCGAAGAGTTCACTTCCTCCTATGCCCCCCCCCCTCCGGGTGAAAAAAGTCTGAATTCAACACTGTATTGCCTGTATTCATCCTACTGTACACGTCTTGAGCAGCTGTTCCTCTGGAAGACGACTGTTATCATGACATTTCTGACTATAATCGATTTGGTGAAGAAGTATTGTGATTAATTGGACCTGCAACGTTGTGTCACTGTTCTACGATCCAATGACGATTTGCACATGGTTATTCCAGTCATTACTGATGACCCCCCAACCCTTTTGTCCGTTTTAAAAAGGTTACTAAATCAATAGAAATGAAACAAAACTGTCCGTATGCGTATCTGAGAGTGTTTGTAAAAAGGAGGATTCTTTTCCATAGTGATCATATATTTTTGCTGGGGCAAAAAAAAAAAAAAAAAAAAAATGTTCATATTATGGGGCTATGGAGATGTCCGTTAGGAGAGGTTTCATTCCGTATATATTGTAATGAAACCTTGAACTAAGAATTTTTTTCTTAAAAAAAAAATATTTTTATTCATAAAAATCATAATGGCAAAACTCTATAGGTGAAAATGGAACGAAGTTTGTTGTAATATCTTAACTTTTGGATACGTGCATAACACCAGCTTTAAAAATCACAAAACAGTATTTGTAATCAAAAAATCATTGGAAGCAGAAGCAAAATAGTCAAGAATCACCTGTAGTCAAATAACAATGCTTGTCAGTAGTAATTAACAATTCGGATAAAATCACAAAAAAGATGAATGCAAACCTCAGGGTAAATTAAAGTTCAAAAATACTTGTTTTTACATTATTAGATGATAATATTTTTCAGAAAGTGTAATTAGGACTTTCGTAAGATTTTGTAAATTTTTATATTGGCTTTTGGCAAAGTAAAAAGGAAAAATAATTAAGGCAAACGAGGACAATGATCCATATAAAATGACAAACTTTACAACTACAAGATCATTCTGGACTCTGTATTCTGGATCCTGCATGCTGCATCAAGCATCCAAATGGAAAATTCTTTAATAAACTACAAATATAGAAAGAGACCATTGTATGGTGAAACCTAAGCAGGATTTCCAATAAGGTAAAGTATGATTCCAGAAAACTTTAACTGTCTATTTGAGTGACATGATATCAGAAAATCTCTGTTTAAGTATTCAGCTCATTTCTGTTATAATTGGCTTAGCATTGAGTGAATCTAAAAATTATCTGTTATACAGTTAAGCACAATGTCTGGTTTTGAACTCAATACTCTTGGATGTTCACAGTTCAATAATTATATTGTTACAAAAAACTATACACTATACTACCATTGTAAGCTAATTGGGCCATCAATAAAATATTATCATTTGTGACAATAACAGATTGCAACCTTTAGTTTAAATTGACTCTTCAATTTGAGGTACAAATTTACGTTTCCTTTTAGTTATCTATAAAAGACAATTCAATACGATCTTTATTTCTTTAACATTTTAATTCTTTTGACTTACGGTACAATATATATAAAGTGGGCAGAAAGTTGTTTTCTCCAATATGTGAAGAAATGCTTGTTTTGGTAAAAGCGACTTTGTGCCTATCCTGTATGTACTATAGGCAAGTGACGGAAAAATATTTGCAGGAACATTGAATTAAATTTCACTTTCTCTTAGGAAAAAAAATCATAGAAATAAAAACATCATATGATTGTTTTTCAAATGTTTCTTAACAGGACTCCTCAGTTAATAGTATGTCTATATGAGTACAGGGAAAACTATTTTCATGAAACATACAGGGAAAATTTAGGACCATCCTTTCGGAAGAGAAAGCCCTTTAATAAAAAAAAAAACACTTTTACGTAGTTTATTTGCTCCCTCAAAATACGCACAGATGTCTACAAAGGGGAGTTCTGATACGTGGCACGTAGTTGAAATTTAAGCGGAGACATTTAAATCAGTTATCAACTAAAGAATTATGTACAAAACTTTACTATTTAAACAATAAAAATAAATTTTAACCGTGACCATTTATAGGGGATTTTCGTTCGCTGACTTCAACAAATCCACACAATATAAAGAAGTACTAATGGACATCCGTTAGGCACATTGCATCTGACGTAAACACACTGTATCTCCATGTTATGTCCGTTTTATATATTCTGGATAGAGAATTGACGTCAATACATGTTTAATGGATGCCCCATAAATAGCTATTTAATTTTCAATTACGTCCATATTTAGTGACACTAATACATCAAAGGAAACATTATGAACATAATTAATGGATTTGTAGTCCTCGAAACTGGGATCATCAAGTAAATTTAAAAATTTACTTTTAGAAGTCGGAAGCATCAGTAGAAAAATTATGGTAGCTGTATCATAGGCTACGGGGAGGTAAATCCCCCCTGAAATATGGGGTAACTTTTCATTGACTCCATGTATTTTGGAACAAAAAAGCATAGTGTAAAGGTTCACGATATAGAAAAGATAATATATTCTGCAATTTCAGAATACAAAGTCCGTAAAAGAAACAAAAAAAAAAAAAAAAAAAAATTCTACATGACCACCTCATGAGTGTGATCTAGGCCAAGATTCAATAAACCACAATAATTTCAATAATGACATGTTCTCTTTATTACAGTGCTCCTTGAGGTATCTTGAAAGTTCTTAATGATTTTTAGATGATTTCTCTCAAAAAACACTGTGATATTCTTAAACAGCGTGTCCAAACCACCCTTAGACTAATCATAGTCATTGCACTGCGAGGGACTACACTATGGTGTATAATAAAAAATCCATTTCGACTTAGTAACAATGAGGGAATAATGACAGTTTAATTGCTCACAGACATGAGCGTAAATTTGTATCGTTCTTGGCCTCTGTAGCGTTCGTGCCTTGTATATAATTTTATTTCTTTTTTCTTAACTCGAATTGGGAAACAATCATACCTTTTGCTAAACACACGTGTGATTTTTAACAGAAGAGAAAGGAATATAGCAAAACCCGTTAGATAACTTGACTAATGTGTTTCTAACTGAGTAATTTGTCTCTCCAAAATCACCGAAGTAAAAATTGCAGTCATATATACTCACGAGAAACTTTAAAATGTAATTTCTAAACCAATTTAGTGTGCTGGTTCGCTTTGCTCAGATAGTATTATACAGATTGTTTCAAAACATCACCGACAACGTTTGGGAGGTGATTCCTGACACCAAGATAAGACAAAAATTTTAGACCAACCTGGGAGCACACATGCTTCCTTTCAGAGTTATAGGTTGCCGAAAACATGAAAAAAAAATGAAGTTTAAAGGCCCATAGCTCCAAACCTATGGGACCTACCGTAGTTGGTTCAAGGCTTCACTTAGGAACTAGTATGTACCCTATCCAAATATCCATGTTTCAAAATCCTCTGGTACTTCCGCAACAGTTTTTGTAGAGGTAGTTTGGCTACGCGCATATAATTTGAAGTACTCACCAACTACCTTTATAAAAATTGTTGTAAAAGTATCGCAGAAAAGTTAAAGGACAGTTACTAATATACGTAGCAGACACGTCTGAAATATGTAATCAAATTATTGTTTGTGGTTGGCTAGAACAGGAAAATGTAAACAAATCCTTATCTCTGATTGGTCGAACACCTGTCCACGATATTTAAGGGAGCTTGTAGAAATGTTTATATATATATATATATATATATATATATATATATATATATATATATATATATTTGTTGATTTTATATAATTTTGTCTTCCTTACAGTTTTCCAATAACAATTTGCTTCCAGCAACTAAATTCTTACAGACATGATACAGAAAATTATTGTGGGCCCGCGGCGGCTCAGCGGTAGAGCGTTCACCTCTGGTGCACGGGGTCCTTTGTTCGATTCCCGCTCATGTCAAGTGAACTTTGTGGTAGACAAACACCGTGTGCGTGGTTTTTCCCTGGCTTCTCCCGTTTCCTCTTACTTTCTTCATTTCACCATTTAATTCATTTCTTCTCATCACCGTCTCCTTTAGAATAGCCGACAGAAGAGTTGGACGTAAAACTGAAAGAAAATTATTGACTGGGTCATGTTCCCTCTTAACCCCTGTCTAACGACGCCCCTGCACACATATAATAGCGATACCTGAAAATGTTATTGTCATCCATTACTATGTATTTTTTCCCTAAAACGACTTTTATTTTGGTGACTGTTTTTATTAGTTGAAATGCGCATGGTAATGATGGCAACGTTGCATAACACTTTTTTGCGCAATTTCCAATTTTGTTGCCTAATTAAGGCTTTATCTGTGTCAACAGATAAGGAAGTGAAAGTTTGCGCAATTTCAGTGCACCCAACTTGCTTGCATAACAAGAGATTGATGTTGATCTTTAAAACCAAACAAGAAATGTAACTTGAAAAATATAGAAATCTGTTAAAAAAAATTAAAAAAATAAAAAATGGAATATTGTGTTGTCATCCGATGTAAGACGCTGGGCAAAATTCCATCATTGTATGACTTTTGGAAATGAGTTAAGTTGAGATTGCGAGGTTTGAGGACCCAGTTGAACTATTGTGAGTTAAAGAAAACCACATGTAAAAAGTGTGAAAAAGCACTCATAAGTAAAAGAATCTTTATTAGAATAGATAAAGTCGGTAGTATACAGAAGGACTAGGAACAAGCTTACAGGTTAAAAAGAAAAGTAGAAAATGACCGATATTTGTGCCAAATCCATAGTTTTCAGGTGAGGTGAATAGTGACAGCTGTGATACCATTTCTGTCCAAAAATCTTTGAGTTTTACGTCCGACGGTTATGCCGGTTAAGCTAAAGGAGACGGTGATGATGAATAATGAATGAAATGGTGGAATGAAGAAAGTGGAAAGAAACGGGACAACCCCGAGAAAACCCATGCACACGGTGTTTGTCCACTACAAAGTTCACTTGGCGGGGGCTGGGATCGAACCCGGGACCCCAAACACCAGAGGTGAACGCTCTATCACTGAGCCACCGCGGCCCCATTTATGTCCAAGTTTAGTTTGTTTAGCTTCCAGTAAAAGTAAGCTACTTCTAGCACCCTTAAGAGTGCGACATGCAAAAATAATTGAAAATGACCGATATTACTATCGAAACCATGGTTTATTTGGGTCGCTAAGATGATTTGTGACATTACTAATGTCATTTCAAGTCCAAGTTCAGCCTCCATCCGCGTCGGAAGTGAAAAGTAGCACATTCAAAATGATCAAATTTAGTTTCAAATCTATAGTTTTCGGAGTCATAGAAAAGCAACTGACCCTTTAAAATGACTTCTGGAACATAGCACTCAACTCAAATTTGGATTTTATCATGTTGCTTTCATTGAGGAGCTTATTATTCGGGAGTAGAGCTTAGGTACTTATGAGTTTTATTACACTTTTATTGAAATACGTATCCTATGGGAGGGAGGGGATTATAGTATTTTCCATACATCTATTTCCTCGTATATACCGAAGAACGAGAGGTTTCAGCTAGTTTGACATACATACATTACAATAGCAAGGTATGCTTCTCTCTTATTATGCAACTGAGTTGCCTTTGTAGTTAGTATTTCTCTTAATCAGTGGCGGCACTTGAGGCAAGTCACACCGGTAAAAATTAACATTTTATCACTACAAACTAAGGAAAGACAACTTACCTAATGTTCTTATTCAAATACATATTGTAATACCCTGCACATAGCTCTGTTTACAAACAATCAACATATCTTTTTATTTATAAACAATATCACGTATGTCCTACTACAAACTACTACAGTGACACGCGACAGGAACACCAGTGACACACTAGTCATGTGATGAAGAAGGACAACTAGCGCCACCGCTACACTGGAGCAGTTATGAAACCAGGAGGACCTCCACATCTGGAATCAGTCTTTGCCTGATCAACTCCACTCTCTCAGCTTGCCTGGAGCTATCAGAGATACCTACCCAAACCCTTTAGCTTGCTTCGAGCTCTAAGGTTTCCTATCCACCCCACTCTACTTGCCTGAAACATTGTAGGATTCCTAACCTCAGCCACCCAGCTTGTCTGGAGCTTTCAGAGGTACCTACCCAAACCCTTTACCTTGCTTAGAGCTCTAAGGCCTCCTATCCACCCCACTCTACTTCCCCTAAGCATTGTAGGATTTCTAATCTCAGCTACCCAGCTTGCGTGGAACTATGTGACTTCCTAACCTCTCATTGCTTGCGTGGAGCATTGAGAATCCTAAATCCACCCCACTTAGTTTGCGTGGAACTCCTTAGGGATCCTTCCCTAGGCAATGGCGGATCCAGGGGGCGATCGGGGCAATCGCCCCCCCCCCAGAAGAGAAAATTTTCTTATATATATATATATATATATATATATATATTAACTAACTAACTAACTCTATGGCCTATGGAACCCGGAGGTTCAGTGCCGCGTTCACAAAAGCTCTCCACTGACTTCTATCCTTAGCTAATTGGATCCAGTTTCTACTTTGTATTCCTATCTCTGCGAGATCCATCTTAATATTATCCTCCCATCTGCACCTAGGTCTTCCTAATGGTCGTTTTCCTATGGGTCTACCAGTCAAGACTTTGAAAGCGTTTCTACTTTCTTCCATTCTAGCTACATGACCTGCCCACCTAAGCCTCCTAGACTTGACGACCCTAACAATGTTGGGTAAACCGTATAAACTATGCAGTTCCTCGTTATGAAGTTTCCGCCATTCCCCATTCTCGTTCCTCTTGGGTCCGAATATTCTTCTCAGGATCCTGTTCTCAAATACTTTCAGTCTATGTTCTTCCCTCAGAGTAACGGACCATGTTTCGCAACCATACAGAACAACAGGCATGATTATCGTTTTATATATTTTAAGCTTCAAATTCCTCGACTGAATTCGCGACGACAAGAGATTTTGAACCGAATAGTAACACGAATTTCCTGCTTTTAGTCGACATTTAATTTCTCCGTGAATATGATTTTCATCTGTTAATATTGATCCTAAATATGTGAAAGTATCCACTTTATCAAAAGTATTATTTAATATTTTAACGCCTCCACAATTTGCCGTATTACGGTCCCGACACACTTCCATGTATTTAGTTTTCTCTGCATTTACTTCTAAACCCATGTCCCTGCAAGCGTTTAATAATATCTCTGCATTTATTTCTACTGTTCTCCTATCATCCCCTATTAAATTTACATCATCAGCATATGCCATAACCTGGTGAATGCCATTCAACTCTAGGCCCTGGTTGCTATCTTTGATTTTCCTTATGGCGTATTCCAGCACAAAGTTAAATAATAATGGCGACAACGCATCTCCTTGTTTCAGGCCATTTTCGACGTGGAAGCTCGTGGACAAAAAATTTCCTACCCGGACTTTACTTTGGGATTCACTTAAACATATCTTAATTAATCTAATTAGCTTTCTCGGTATTCCAAGCTCTGTAAGAACGTTGTATAATGTTTCTCTCCTAACCGAGTCGTAAGCCTTTCTAAAATCAATAAATAGTTGATGTACCGGGCTATTGTATTCCCACTTCTTTTCGAGTATTTGGCGAATGGTAAATATTTGGTCGATAGTTGATCGATTTCGTCTAAATCCGCACTGATAATCTCCAATAATTTCATCTGCGTATGGGGTCAATCTTGCTAACAGAATATTTGAAAGGATTTTATAGGATGTTGACAGAAGAGAAATGCCTCGATAATTATTACAGTCAGTTTTGTCGCCTTTCTTGTGAATTGGAACAATGATTGACTCTTTCCACTCTTATGGCAATTCTTCCTTGTTCCAGATAAGGAGAATGAGTTTGTGTATCTTGTTCCACAATTTTTCGCCTCCAGCTAAAATTAACTCAGCCGGAATTTCATCTACACCCGGAGATTTGTGTTTCTTTAATTTCTTTATAGCGGCTTCCACTTCTATTCGATAGGGTTCTGGAATATACGGTTCTGCGGTGTGTATCTCCTTTTCTCCACGCACATTAGTTTTTGGCTGCGTGTTCAGCAAATTGTCAAAGAAATCTTTCCATCTATTTAAGAGGCTATCCGTATCAGTGAGAACTGTTCCGTCAGATTTCTTTAATATATAAGCACGAGGTTGATAGCCTTTCTTAAATTCGCTGATCCCCTTATACATGTCCCGAATATTTTTATTTTTACTATTATCTTCAAGTTCCTTAATTTTAGCTTTCAAAAAATCCCGTTTCTTTGTTTTAAAAGTTTTGGAAGTTTCCCGCCTGATATCTGCGAAATTTTGTGTAGTTATTTCATTCGGATTTTGTAGCCACCGTAATTTTGCCTGTTTTCTCTTCTCTACTAGTTTAATGCATTCTTGGTCGAACCATGGTTTGTTCCTACGTATTTCCGCGTGTCCCAATTTTTCTATTGCTGAACTTTTAATGCTATCTCTAATTTGAATCCAAGTATCCTCAACGCTAGTGCACTCCGAGTCTTCTAAAACCGAGAATCTATTCGAAACTTCAATCTGGTATTCCTCTCTTACCTGGCTCTCTTCTAATTTCTTTAAATTAAATCTCTCCGTTTTCGGACGTTGAATATTACATTTATTCAACGATAATCTCTCCCGTATTATCGCTGCTACCAGGTAGTGATCAGTGTCACAATCAGCCCCTCGAAACGACCGGACGTCAATTATGCTAGATTGTCTTCTTCTATCTACTAAAACGTGATCAATTTGATTATGTGTTTTTCCGTCTGGTGATGTCCAAGTGTATTTATGAACGTCGCGATGTGGGAATTTTGTACTCTTCACGATTAGGTTTTTGGATGTTGCAAAGTTCACGAGTCTAACACCGTTGTCATTACTTTCCTTATGCAAACTTTCGTTCCCTATAATCGGTTTGAAAATATCCTCTCGTCCTACCTTCGCATTGAAATCCCCTAATAGAATCTTCATATGGTATCGCGGGAGTTGGTCAAATATCCGTTCCACTTCTTCGTAAAAACTATCTTTTATATCGTCACCCTTATCTTCAGTTGGAGCATGTACATTTAAAACAATAATATCACACCACCGTCCCTTAAGAGTAACAAAAGAAAGTCTGTCAGTAACAAATTCAACCCGTTTAATTGCTGGTAATATTCGTTTGTGAACGAAAAACCCTGTTCTAACTGGTGATTTTTATTTCCTTCCCCGTAAAAGAACGTAAAATTTCCGGAATTCTCAGATCCATTTCCTTCCCACCTAACTTCCTGAACTCCTACTAAGTCCATCCTGTATTTCTCTAACTCACTCGTTACAGATTTTAACGCGCCTGCCCTATAAAGACTTCTAATATTCCATGTTCCAAATCTCATGTCCATTTTCTTTTGCTGATGTCGTGCCAAGTTATCAGTCCTTGTCCGAGGCTTTTGTGAATGTTTCTGAACAAGTACCTTTTTTTACAGGATGAGGGTGTTAGCCTTACCCAAACCCCCAAGCTGGAGGACCACTCCTAGTCGTCTGTCCGCGACTGCTTATTCAGTATATTCGCAGCTAACCTCTATATCTAGAGGCCTTCTCCTCGATCAGCAACCTGAGGACGCGCCAAGCCGTGGTGACAGGAACCCACGTTACACGGCTTATATATATATATATATATATATATATATATATATATATATATATATATATATATATATATATAACCCATCCCAGAGTTTGAAGCTCTTAAAGGTAGCTCTAAGTGACAGTATGACAACCCACCGCCTCCCCCCCAGAAGTCGATCCTGGATCCGACCCTGTCCCTAGGCTGCGTAGACTCTAGGACACCTGCTTTTCCTAGTTATTAGAGAATCCTATACTTTCATAGTGATGTTGCATCGTATTGTTTATAACAGAAAAATTTTGCAAAAGATAATTGGTATTGGGAGAAAACGATTCCGGTGTTTGATTGCTCTACCTTCTACCTGCTTAGCGGAACTCTACAATATATATATATATATATATATATATATATATATATATATATATATATATATATATATATATATTGTGTGTGTGTGTGTGTGTTTTGCTTAGTTTGATACGAAAACTGTCTTGACTCTCCCTCAAGTACCACCACTCCTTTTAATAACAATTGTGTACATGGAACAATACACAAACGTGTTGCAAACAAATAGAAAAATCACACAATTTCTAGTTGTACTGTAATGTTTCCTTAAAAAAAAAAAAAAAAAAAAAAAAAAAAAAGAGAGAGAGAGAGAAATATTTTGGTAACTATAAAAGATAAGAGTGAGTAAACGATTTTTAACCAAAAAAAGATTTAAAAAACAGAAAATACGAAAAAAAATATCCTTCCGCAAAGAAGAAACTCAAAACGTGTTTAATGGCGCATACTTATTTTATCCTGCAACTTCCCAGAGGGTTTTATTCAGCATTTCTCATCATTCGTTCTGCTTTCTTTACTCTGTTCTTTCCACCATCTTTACTCGTCCTCTTGATTCACAATCGTTTTCCTTCTTCTTCTTCTTCTTCCTCTTCTTCTTCTTCTTTTGAATAACTCGTCTCAGAAAGAAGTTCTGAAAAAAAAAGGGCCTTGCCGTCATCCTGCTCCCGCCTACCCTATCCAATTCTTTCGCTAGCAATATCCATTCCGTACATTCTCTTTTCATGCCAACTGGAGCAGATAAAACTCTCAGGTTTTCGTTATGTCGATGAATCCAAGATTCACTAAGAAAAGGTGAACTCCATTGGTTGTCTAGCTGTCTGTCTGTAGAGACGTCCCTAGACTCCTCTATATACATTTCTCTCTGTTTTTTCTTTAAAGTTTCTTATTTTATAGTATCCTTTTGGCTTTGTATTGGCTTTGTATTTGTGCCTATGCCTCAATGCCTCTTTGTTCTTTTTTAAAATTTTATTTTGTATTGCGTTAAGTTCAAAGGGTTGCTTACTACACCAAAAGGATAAAGTGTTCTTGTTGTTATCGCTTTCTTTTCTTTTCTTTTCTTTTTTTTAGTTCTATTTTTCTAGTATAAAATTGTTTCGACTTGTGTACTGTAAACAGGTTTTTCTTTTGGAATACCTATAGGTTCTCTGCTTGTAACCTTCCAACAAAGGTAAAAACCGGTTTTTTTACTCGCAGTCAAGTGTTCAAAACATACACTTTACGGAGAGAAACTGATACAGTAATAAAGTAAGATAACTGTGAGGGTTTTTGTCAGTTAATGTTGGATATTACCTAAAAGTATCGAATAAGGTGTTACCTAAGTTTGATCGAAAATCTATTAATAATCTTTCTGTTTCACGTCCAACAATTATGCCTTTTAGGCTAAGAGAGACGAATAATTAACGCTAATGAATGATGATGAAAGAATTGGGAGAATGGGAATATGGGAGGAAATAGGCCCCGAGAAAACCCACGGACATGATGTTGTCCACCACAAACTTACTTAGCCGGCAATCAAACCAGGAACCTCCTGCACCAGAGGTAGGAGCTCTACCATTGAACCACCGTGCCCCCCTATGATTTACCGAACAAGGTGTTGAGATGTGTAGGAACAATTGAATCGCGTTACCATGTAATGTTTATAATGTGTATTAGGTTTTGTGTTTCGAAATGAGCGAGATGTGGCTGAAGTTATTTTTAAGTTTGATGTGAGCCATAAGTGATTAATTTTACTGAAAAGGTGTTCAATATTAGTTGTGGTAATCTTTGATTATCAACCTTAACATGTAAAGTGATGTAACTCGTGAAAACATTAGATGTAAAAGTTACAAGAAGAAGAGGTTTTTGAAGTTTGAATGTCCCTCAACCTCTGTGGTGACGATATAGTCGGTTCATATACCGAGAAGCATATAGATGCATTAAAGGTTGAAAGTAGGTGAAAAGAAAAGCGAGAGAGAGAGAGATGTTTCCTTTATCGCAAAATATATATGGTACATTGATCATGTATTGCAGGTTGCGTGGTGGAAGAATTTCCTGTATCATTCAATGCATAGTGGAAGTTGAGCTGACGGGTTCATGATGAAAGTGAATCGAATATCCCTTGCGTGGTGGAAGAATTTCCTGTATTGTTGAATACATGGTGAAAGTGTAACTCACGGATTCATGGTGGAAGACAATCCAGTGTTCTTTCAGTGGTGCAAGAATTTCCTGTGTCATCGAATGTACAGAGCAAGTTGAACTGACAGATTCATGATGGAAGTGAATCCAGTATCCTTTGCGTGGTGGAAGAATTTTGTGTATCGTCGAATGCGTGGTGAAAGTGGAGGTGACGGATTCATGATGGAAGTAAATCGAATATCCCTTGCATGGTGGAAGAATTTCCTGTATTGTTGAATACATAGTGAAAGTATAACTCACGGATTCATGGTGGAACACAATCCAGTGTTCTTTCAGTGGTGCAAGAATTTCCTGTGTCGTCGAATGTACAGAGCAAGTTGAACTGACAGATTCATGATGGAAGTGAATCCAGTATCCTTTGCGTGGTGGAAGAATTTTGTGTATCGTCGAATGCGTGGTGGAAGTGGAGGTGACGGATTCATGATGGAAGTGAATCGAATATCCTTTGCATGGGGGAAGAATTTCCTGTATTGTTGAATACATGGTGAAAGTGTAACTCACGGATTCATGGTGGAAGACAATCCAGTGTTCTTTCAGTGGTGCAAGAATTTCCTGTGTCGTCGAATGTAGGCTACAGAGGAAGTTGAACTGACAGATTCATGATGGAAGTGAATCCAGTATCCTTTGCGTGGTGGAAGAATGTTTTGTATCGTCGAATGCGTGGTGGAAGTGGAGGTGACGGATTCATGATGGAAGTAAATCGAATATCCCTTGCATGGTGGAAGAATTTCCTGTATTGTTGAATACATAGTGAAAGTGTAACTCACGGATTCATGGTGGAAGACAATCCAGTGTTCTTTCAGTGGTGCAAGAATTTCCTGTGTCGTCGAATGTACAGAGGAAGTTGAACTGACAGATTCATGATGGAAGTGAATCCAGTATCCTTTGCGTGGTGGAAGAATTTTTTGTATCATCGAATGCGTGGTGGAAGTGGAGGTGACGGATTCATGATGGAAGTAAATCGAATATCCCTTGCATGGTGGAAGAATTTCCTATATTGTTGAATACATAGTGAAAGTGTAACTCACGGATTCATGGTGGAAGACAATCCAGTGTTCTTTCAGTGGTGCAAGAATTTCCTGTGTCGTCTAATGTACAGAGAAAGTTGAACTGACAGATTTATGATGGAAGTGAATCCAGTATCCTTTGCGTGGTGGAAGAATTTTTTGTATCGTCGAATGCGTGGTGGAAGTGGAGGTGACGGATTCATGATGGAAGTGAATAAAGTATCTCTTGTGTGGTGGAAGAATTTCCTGTATCATTGAATTGATGGTGAAAGTGGAGCAGATGGATTCATGATGGAAGTGAAGAATTTAACGAAGTGTATCGTTAAAGGAGTTGAGTTTCCTTGAGTAGCGGAGGAAAAGTGAACTGGATGAAACCTCGTTATTTGCTAGCTGTTAGATTGAGTTTTATAAGAATGTTAAATTGGGTTACGTGTGAATATTGTTACAGTTATTATTGTATGTTTTAGCAGTATTTGTTTATGTTATGTCTTTATTAAAGGACAAACAGTCAATACACTCAGGCCTCTTTCCGGCTTTCTCTGCCTCAGCTTGGTTGTCCTATACTCTGTTCAATGTTCGGCTAGCCTGAGCCCACTTGACCAACGACAAACGGTCACTGTTAACAATGTCCAGATGCTGCACGTGCATTCTGTGATACAACGTCATATATCATACGTGTTTGATTTTTGTAACCATCTGTATGTACCTAGTATTTGAAAACCATCTACGTTTCACAAGGCTTCAGTGTTTTGTGGATACTTGGAACGTATACAAAAATGTGAGGAACAAGGCTTTAAAATAAGAAATGAACATTAATATAAACAGCGCACAATATGACAAAATGTAAAACCCAATTTTCGTGAGATAGCCCCTTTAAGGTTTTCACAGATAATTTGAAGTAATAAATAGCAGTGTGACGTGAACAGGATATGAAGGAGTTCGGTTTTAGGACGTGATATTTTCTCAATTAAAATTGAACCAGAAGTGGTGATAGATTTCTTCCAGTTTCGATTTTACTAGATAGATTAGAATGGAGATGCAATATATTCTTGGGATGTTTAATTGCTCACAGGAAACCACGTCTCCCTATCACATCAGGATCCTGCTGCCTATAGTCGGACAATTTGTCCATGCCGAATAGATGTCGCGGTCGGATTGCCGGCGCCGGACACCGGCGTCTTTCCGTGCGATTGTCGACCGCGACGAATAATTTCCTTGCCGAGCGGTCAGCAAATAGCCGGAAATGAGCATTAAATGCGTCGGCTAAGCCGTCGGAAAGGTGCCTTGCCGAGCAGTCGGCAAACAGCCGTAAAGGTGCAGTAAATGCGCCGGCGCCGCCGTCGAAAAGACTCTGGCATAAGGAGTAGGCAGAGCGTCGGAAAGAGGCCATTCCGACTCTTTTGCCGACTCTGACGGTCGGCAACAGTCGACAAATAATCGGCAAAAGGCATTTTATCTTACGATTTTCGACAGCTTGCCACTCGGTCGCAAGGCGGCAATCCCTCTTTCCGACCGCGACTTCCTGATGGGTATCTATTACGGTTTTTATTCTATTGTGATCAACGATTAAAACCAGAAGTGGTTAATATCTGTCACTTCTGGTTTGAATACATGGTATCTACTCCCAGAATGCTAAATTGATTCCAATGAAGCCATCCTCACTTTTCTTCTATAACCACTTATCATGGTTAATATTGTGATTGGTAATAAACCTCTCGCAAACAACTCAAAAATTATGTTTATAAATAAAATCATTACACATAACCACAGCGACTGGTAGCAATACAAGGGCCCAAAAGTAGGTATACAGTACCGTGCTGATAAGCTCATTTCATTTTATATCATTTCTTATCGTTATCCATCAGGTAGACTTAGTTCCTTTATTATTTCTTAATGTCTTTTTAGATATATCTTAAACTCGGAAGAGCCGAAGCAAATAAACCCATAAACAAGAATGAAATATTTGATCAATGCAGGGGTGTATACCTACTTTTGGGCCACCCTATATAATAAGTATTACATGAATTGGTACCAGAAGGAATAATTCCATGGATATATACAGGCACGGATCCAAGCTGGGGCTATAGGGACTATATTCCCCCCTTTGACGTTCAGGTATACACTGGAGAAAATGGGCTTCAATCTTCCTTTACACTGGATAAAGCGGCGAGTTTCTTCATGGCTAAACGGTTAGCTTTAGCGTGGGAGACTCGGGTTCGATTCCCGGCGAGAGCTCATGTGGTTCGGATTCCACGTTAATCAGTAGGTCCGGTCTCACATAGGCTCGCTGCTGAAAGGAGCGTTAAACTCAAAATCAACTCAATTCAACCGGATAAAACGTCAAACTATGGTTTAGCCCCTCCCTTGATCATATCCTGGATCCGCCACTGTATATATATGTATATATATAAGAAATGTTAATATTCCCACTTCAACTTCTCCTCAAGCCTCATAATTTATAATCCTTGAGTAATTATCTAATATTCTTCTTCGTATTAAGTGCAGTATCAAGAATCTTTTGATTTATAGTAAAATGCATCTCATTAATTATGCAGCAGTTTAAAGGCAAAATGTTTCCTTTTAAAATGTATGAATAGTGCCTTAACTACCGTGAAAATATCAAATGTCTTGCATGATTATGAGGATAGAGGATGAAGCTTGACTCCATCAGCGCCTTCGTCTCTCTCTCTCTCCTTGCTTTGTTATTTTTTTTTCTTTTAATCTGACTTTCCATTAAAGATGCATGCAGCCACTTCTCTCGTTAAGAAAAACCTGATATCCCTTACGAGCAGTTTTGCTGTCTATAATATATTTTCACTAGATGAAATTACAAGATAGATTGAAGTATCATGCAAAGTTAGTTTGATTTCAGGATATGTCACAGGAAGTTGAGGGCAACGGATAAGTATGTCTCTTTTCTCTAAGAAACTGAGGTTTACTACCGTAGAAACAAAACTTACGCATTGGATTCTATCCTCTGCCAAGTCAGTCCGGTTTCGATTGTCATTACATGCGTACCTTCTTAAGATTCTGAAATTAAATGATTTTTTTTAGTTTAACGTCCCACGCTTATGCAGCCATGCTAAGAGAGACAGTGATGATGATGATAAATGAAACTGTGGAATGAAGACAATGGGAGGAAACAGGAGAACTCGGAGAAAATCCATGAAACGACATGAAATCTAGTTTTTCGTCACACGATTATGATCTGTAGGCAAAAGAAGACAATAATGAATGTTTGTGATAGAATTAGTAAAATGAGAATGTAGGAGGAAACGAGTTAATACGATGTTGTCCACCGCAAGCTTACATGGCCAGGGATAGAATCTGAGATCTCTCGTACCAAATGCAAACACTATTCAGCTAACTTTATTCATTATATAATTATAATTGTTATTACTATTATCAGTAATTAGTGTCAATTACACGCTTCGCTGGGTTAAAAAAAATACAGTGAAACCTCTACTAACGGACACCTCTATAAAGCGGACACCTCCCGTAACGGACACATTTTGTAATCCCCGAACACTGCAATAGGGAAAAACATATTGGCAAACCTCTCTAAAGCGGACACTGTCTAGTACGGACACGGACAGTCTTTTCTGTCTTTTATAGGTATTATTTACCTCCGTATTACGGACACTTTCTCTAGAAACAAGTTAAAAAGTATAGTAAAAATTCATTTTTCATATATGTTACCAAAGAAGCAATGTGACGTTTAGATTCCTCAACTGTCTGTTCAGCAACCCAGATGAAGCGTCTCTGTTTAGCAACACTCTCATGTATTTTGCATGCATCGCACTCCCACCCAAGCTATTTTAGACACAAAAGTGATTGACAGTTGCCCGACTTTTGGGATGACATGTTATGCTATTGTCCCTCTGGAATCTCTGACCAAGTAGAAGACAAGTTTGGTATTTTTTGCCCGCGGTTATGCATATTGCCTCAAAAAAGACACTTCTGGACTGCAATTAACCAACAAATTAAAGCGACATACTGAAAACGTAGTAAGTAGTGATAAGTTTAAAGTGCAGAGAACCATAGCATCTTATTTCAATATTGTGCCTCGAGCATAGAGTATTGGATGGCGGAGGGTAATGCAGATATCGTAACATTTTGGTAATATTCGTAAATACACGATTCATACAAAAATATTTTTTTCTAATTACATATTACCTTGATTACTAATTTACGTAAGAAAATATTGAAACCTCTTTAAGGCGGACACCTCTCTATAGCGGACAATTTTTGATTCCCCACGGCTGTCCGCTTTAGAGAGGTTTCACTGTAGTAATATGTTCTGCTAATCAGTCACTTTTTACTATTTACTTAAACGCTCTCTGATATCGGTCATTTTCAATCATTTTTATATATCCTCTCCCTTCCCCAAGCTGCGGGGCTAAATTTGGATTTAAACGGTATCGGTCATCTCAGCGACCCCAAAAACTGTGGATTCGACACTAATATCGGTATTTCCAGATAATTTTTATATATCTCCCCTCTCAAACTCCCCTAAGTTTTACTGTCAAAGTGAAATGATAGAAACTATTCTAGGCCATTTCCAACCTCATTTATGTTGGAAATTTGATCGAGATCGATTGGACGGTTCAAGAGTTATTAAATCACAAATATAGTCAATTTCATATTTATTTATATAGACTAGCTCAACCTGCGCTCTCTACACAGCGCATCATTCACATATGAGCATGAATCTCCTTGTCATTAATCACAACATATGTACATGAACCTTTACAGACAGAAGTGAAAGACGTCTTGATAAAAATCAGCAAGGGATACCATAAAGGAGAGATTTTTCGATTTTTTTTTTTTTAATATCTCGCACCGTTTGCAATATTTGAGTCTACTTCTGGTTGGAGTTTCTAATTCATGTATGATCAGTGTTTTCTTTCTTCTTGCATGCAGTATGTAATAAGCAAGTACATTATACACACAATTAATTATAATGTCAGTGATATACGGTGTTCATTGCGGAAAACACTCCAAACAATAAAGATTCAACTTTAGAGTTGAGAAATGGTTATCCTTCGTTTTTCATTATCATTTGGCCATGAAATGAACACCTGAAGAACATGCAACCCCTGTATGCAACTGTGTGGTGTTGGAATGTATAACTCTTAGCATATGATGCTTTACTTCTTTTTTTAAAAAAAAATTCAACACTTCCAGTGTACCTCTAAAAATGATATAACAGCAATGTTTCTTAAATATTCAATTAAAACTGGACAATCTACACACAATTTGGAATCAACCAATGAAAACGGCACGTTTTTAGCACTTGTGGTTTTCGAGATATCATTGTCGAAAGGATTGGAGATAAACATATAAATCTAACATTTTAATATATAGACTAGCTGAACCTGCGTTCAACTCAGCGTATCGTTGTTATAACCATGAATCTCCTCACTGTGCATATGTCTTCTTACTCACATAAGTAAAGAATAGGAGACTCATAAGGGAAGGGAATTGCTATGTGTAGATGTTGGGTTTGTAGAAGTAACACGAATCAAGTAGAAATATTTTTTCTAATAAATCCATATCCGTCCGAGTGCGACTCATTGTGTCTCTTGGGACCTTAGAAGTTCCAGAATGCAATAGATTTTGCCATTCAGATTTAAGCAAAGCGCTTGCAATGTCCGTCAACCCGCCATACTTCTCTATTGGTTGCCTAACACCGTAGTTTCGGCCTGCAACAATATTAATCTTATGGACTCAAAACAGCCCCTAAAATGTTGAATAGAACATTAACGGCACGATTTTAGAAAATTTGATTGAGAACTGGACAATCTACACAAAATTTCAAATCAATCAGTGAAATCGGCACGTTTCTAGCACTTGTAATTTTCGAGATCTCGTTGTCGAAAGGATTGCTCATAAACATATAAACCTATCATTTTAATATATTGACTAGCTGAACCTGCGTTCTCTATTCAGCGCATCATTCAAATATGAGCATGAATCTCCTTGTCATTTCTCACGACATCTGTACATGTCCCTTTACAGTCACAAGTGAATGACGTCTTCGTAAAAAAAAAAAAAAAAAAAAAAAAAAAATCGGCAAAGGGTATCACAAAGGGGAGATTTTCTCCATTACTTTTTCAATATCTTGCACAATTTGCAAAATTGAACCTACTTCCGGTTCGAGTTTCTAATTCATGTACGATCACTGTTATATGCAGTATGTAATAAGCAAAGACATTACATACACAATTAATTATAATGTTAGTGATATACGGTGTTCATTGAGCAAAACACTCCAAACAATAAAGATTTATCTTGGACTGGAGAAATGGTTATCCTTTGTTCTTCACTATCATTTCGTCGCGTGAGAACAAGAGGAACGTAAGTCCATTTTCGTATGTTTACAGGCGAGAGGACAAAAATATTATTATTTTCTTAGAAAGATGTGTTTTTAATAAGATGGTAATTGGGCTATATTACAACAGATGATCGACAAGGAGAACAGATGGCGTTACGTTCGATTTACACCAAGTAGGGCTTTCAAAATTGTGTCCAAAAATGAAGAAAACGAAAACCGTATTTTCGGACTTACGTTCCTCTGGTCCTCATGCGACTATTTGCCCATGAAACTAACGCCTGAGAGATATACAACTCCTATATGCAACAATGTGATGTTGGAATGTATGACTCGCAGGATATGATGTTTTACTTATTTTTAAATTTCAACACTTCCAGTGTAACCCTAAAAATGAAATAAAGAAATAACGGCCATGTTTTTTTTTATTTTTTTTTTAATATTCAACTACAACTGGACAATCTATACAAAATTTGGAATCGACCATCGAAAAAGGAACGTTTCTAACACTTGTTGTTTTCGAGATCTCATTGTCAAAAGGATTGGAGACAAACATATAAACCTAGCATTTTAATATATAGACAATAATAGTAAAAATAGTAGAGTGTCTTTGGTGAAGTTCGATATCCATTGGGGGAGATGATAATCGATGGTCACTTAACACCATTAAATTCTTTGTTTATTAAAGCTTAACGTTCCCTTGCAGCACCGAGGCTATTTGAGACATCTTTGAACCATCGTGCCACCACGTATTGCTTGGAAATGGCCTGCGAACCAGTACTAGGAGTTGTATCCCCATTGCAAGCACTGCACCGAGATCTAACCTAGGATCGCGCAAAGATATTCGAGTTCTTTTCTTGCTCCAACCATGCAAGCTAAGTATCTAATCTAAATATCTAGCATTCAAAATTCGATATTTTTCCTCATTGAAATGACAACCAATAGAATATTTCATAATTGCTTTTCTTATTTTGTGTAGTGGTTCTGGATGTAGCGTGCAGTTTGAGGGGTGAAGTAACACGCACGGAAACGAAAATTCTGTTTTATGTTTACACATCTCTTCTCCCCCCCCCTCTTTCCTGGGTACTTAATCAAAGTACATGAACTTACTAGAAATGTAATCCGAACTAGACGTTGTGAAATTGTGGTAAATTTGAGTATCCCATATTCTAATCTCAAGCAATAGAATTATCAGTTTAATAAGATGGCTGAACGGAAAATAATCCAACATCCTCATAGTTTTGTTAATAATCAACGTAAATTATTGAAATTGTGTATACTGAAAATTATAAAGCTTTCCATACACAGGTGATACAACTTTTCTTCCTTTTCTTTCATTGCAGATAAGTGAAGCATTAAACGTTCTGCTTATGAAGAAGGAAGGAATATGAATAGGGATGGCCAGAACTGGTCCCTGGTAGAACCGTTTTTCGGCTCTGAACGGATCCAGTTCTAGAAAATGCGGTTCCGGAACCGGTTTTTCGGATCCAGGTCTAGAACCGGTTCCGAAACCAGTTCTGATAACTGGATATCCAAGAACCGGTTTCTCGCGGAACCGGTTCCGCCGGAACCGAACCTTTGTGGCCATCCCTAGATATGACCTGCTTGAGATCCAAAGGAAGGCTGGAATAGATTTACGGAGCAGGCAAAAAAAAAATCCACAAGAGTGATGTGTGCAGTGGTGGATGAAGAAGTTTGGAGCGGGAGAAACCAGTATCGAGTTGTGTTTCCCTCAAGACGACAACGAGAAATTTCTCGCTTCGTTTCGGTTCTTCTCGAAAACGAGACAAGACGTACCTTTTTAATTTCGAGACGAGACGAAAAATTGCATGAGTCTCGTTAGCAACACTATTCCACCGAAGTCTTGAATATCAAACACTGTTTGAGTGTTACATGATTCATTAAATAAAATTGGTAAAGTAATTGTACGAACACAATGGAAAGCGTTTATCAACGCAAGTTATTACATAATATACTCCAATAACAAATATGGATTAAATTTTGTTATTTACGCCCTTCGTCGACCTCTCCCAAAGATGTTATAAAATAGAGGATCTGCCCATATGTATCTTCATCCTATTAAATCAATGAAGCCAAAAAACAACCGAGCGTCGACAAGTCTGATTGGTTACTCTCGTTTCTTGCACCGTCTGATTAGCTACTTTCGTTTCCGCCATGTTTGTTGGCTCAAAAAATTGCGATCTTATTGGGCGGAGTGGGCAGGGTAGGGGTGGCGAAACTGTGACGTATGGCTTCAAGATTTTGTTGTAAGGGCAGATCTTATATTTTATAAGATCCCTGATCTCTCCTGACGCGTATACGCTACTCGCAATACACAACATACACAACTTACTGATTTTGCAACATGTTGTGTATTTTGGGCCCCTGATAAAAAAAAAGTCTCAATGCGCACGAAGCCCTAAAAGCCCATGTTTTTGAGATATCAGGTAATTAATATCGTCACTTAAAGGTATACGCTCCCTCGTAAACTGAAAATAATAATTAAATCTACAGTTTATCTATGAAGTATGATCGAGTCTCACTAGGGTATACTAGGATTTTTGGGGTCGCTGATTCCGAATCCGAGGCCGGTTAACCTCCATCACTCAAGTAGATTTATATGCTACTCGATATCAGTTTCGGATACACTTTGCAGTGCAGTGAATGATGACGAATTGAAATGATCTTATCGGGTCAAGAGAATGACATAATCGGAACCAACAACTCAAAACATTCATGTACTTTTTGTTAAGATTTTTGCAAAGTTCCCTCTCGATTTGACCTTTAAATGACCTTGAACCTGACGTGATGGATGAAATTAAGAAAAAAAGTCAGATATAAATTTTATACATAAATTTACGAAGCGAGACGAGAAAAGTGTTCCGAAAATGAGACGAGACTACTACTAGACGAGACTAGAGAGAATTCTTCGAGACGAGACAATACCTCTAGAATAATTACGAGACAAGATGAGAGAACCTGATGTCTCGTGTCGTAGACAATATTAGTATCAAATACAAACTATATATTGGGAGAGTATCAACTACTAACGAATAAAAAAATAAAAAAAAAAAACGAGAGCTTGCTGTATAGCTCAACTGTGGTCATAAATCTATACAAACGATTTGTTAGTGATATAGGACATTAATATAGTGTGCGCTGAGGGAAAAAAATTCGTATGTGGCGTACGTAAAATCGTATGTTACATTTGTAAATCCTGTAGTTTTTGGACTTAACGTACAGCAAACGTATAACTGAAAACGCATGTTTTATAATACTTCCTGTATAAGTGTTCCATCTATACGTACTTTCCGTATGAAACAATATAGGCGGTCAGGATATCACATACGAATGGACGTATATAACATATAGCTGACGAAAGTAACATACATATATGTGTGTAATATAAGGAGGAATGTTAGATATCAGACATCCTGCAACGGAATGATGTGACATCTAAGGGCAGTGCTTATGTATCATGCGGATAACGTATGATCCTTACTGATTTCTGTAGTAAGCAAGATGATTCTGCATATTTTTATATACAATATACCACTGACTGAAGAACGGATTTTCCTCAGTGCGCGAAATACTGTATATGGTTAGGTAGTTGATTCTGAACTTAAATTGGATGAAAAAACTTTTTTTTTTCTAAAATGTGGATGAAACTTATTGGTACGATCCAGAAACTAAAGCCCAATTCTTAAAGAGGAGTCACACAACTTCCACGAAGTTTAAGAAATTAAGAGTCAGCGATCTGTACAAACACTCATACTGACTTTTTTTCTAAATAAAAAAAAAAGTGTGATTTTTTATTTATTTATTTTATTCAGGAATGAAATTACATTAGTAAGTTTTACGTCCTACGTTTATGCCGGTTAGGCTAAAGGGGACGGTGATGATGAAAAATGAATAAAATGGTGGAATGAAGAAAGTGGGAGGAAACGGAAGAACCTCGAGAAAACCCACGAGCACGATTTTTATCCAGCACAAAGTCCACATGGCGAATCAGGAATCCCAAGCACCGGAGGTGAACGATCTACCACTGAGCCACCGTGCCTCCTTATTTTATTTAGAGTAAAGACAATTTTGAAAGGTAAGCGATATATTGTGACACTTTGGAGCTTAAGGAAGAAATTTGGGATAAAGAGATAAGACAAAAATCTTTAAGACACTCACATTCACCATGGTAATGCACCTCCACACACGAGTTTTTGAAAATTGCAATCAACGCAAGCGATCTGGAAAATAGAGCTAATCTTTAGTTCCTCACTCATCATTTGTCCTGAATATGGTGCATTCTTGCTTCTCTTTGTTCAGTTCTTTGACGAACACTTTTCGGCGAGGATATCAATTTGGTGTCTTAGATGAAGTAAAAGCACTCGTAAAGGAGTGCATACCACAATTTTAGCAAACGCGACTTCATAGTTGAGTTCCAAGGATAGCACAAATACACTGGAGACTATATCGAGTAGTATAATTTCCCTTGAGGAAGCCTTGCTCTATCATACAAAGTTTGAATGATTTATGTTGTAAATTTCAGTTTAGAAAGCTCCCCGTTATGACTGTTATACGCAGAATAATGCAACACACTGACCCCGATCTCGTTGCTACACCGAGAAAAAAAAGTCGTATGTGGTATACGTAAAAACGTAGATTACATGTGTAAATCCAGTAGTTTTTGAACTTAACGTACAGCAAACGTATAATTGAACACGTATACTAATATGTACTTTCCGTGTAAGTATTCCGAATAAACGAACGTACTTTCCGTATAAGTGTTCCGAATAAGCGTAACGTACTTTCCGAATAAGTGTTCCGAATAAGCATGACGTACTTTCCGTATAAGTGTTCCGAATAAGCGTACTTTACGTAGGAACGAAAAGACTGTATAGCCTATACGCGGTCAGGATCTTACATACAGATGGACGTATGTAACATACCGGTATAGCTGACGCATGTAACATACGTATATAATATCCTAAAGACTGTTAGATATCAGGCATCCTGCAAAGGCATGATGTAACATCTAAGGGCAGTATGTATGTTGGATATGGATAACGTATGCTACGTACTGATTTCTGTAGTAAACATAAAGATTCCGTATATTTGAACAATATATCGCTGTCCGGATAACGGATTTTTCTCTGTGTAGTTTGGATGTAGTTTCATCATTCGATAACAGATGGCGCTGGGGCACACTCAAGTCCGCGGAGGGTTGTTACACCAGTGGTTAGTTAGTTATCAATAGCAAAATTATGAGGATCGTTACATTACTCTGGCAGAGTCCTCGTTAAATTATTTTAAACAAACATTTATTTTTGCAACCACCTTCGTAATTGTGATCTTATTCTCCTTCCATGATTTCCTTTCACTATTAGCTTCTGATCAATCCCTTAGATCAGGCTTACTCAACCTATTTCATATAGCGACTCCTTTGATCACATCCTCTTGCAGTGACTATCATAAGTAATTTTCGGTTTGTAAGATTTCTGTTTCATTATTGCTGTTTATCTCTTGTAAAGCCTAGCGAAATAATCACACCAGACTCAGGTTACACACTATCTTCGTTTTGAATCTATTTCAATATGCAGTTCTTCTTGTATTTGTATTTCTCTTTTATACGATTTTCACCCGTTTCATTCATCTTTTGTTCCAAATGATTCTTTTTAAAAAATTCTTTATTTGTTTATTTTTTTTAAAAATAATCTTTCTGTATCTGACAATCAGTACGGAAATAAAAATATGCCTATAAAAATTATAAATTCAAAATAATCTTTAAAAAATATTTTTGCATTTACCCTTTTCACCTCCTTTGGAGATCCCATGTACTCCTCTAGCGACCCCTCTAAGAGTAGTGACCCTCAGGTTGAGATACATTGCCTTGGTTTTTCTCCATTTCTTGTAACATATCCCTCTGAATTTCTTATCAATGATTATTTTTTTAAATAATCTTCAATATTATAAAAGTACAGGGTGTTTCCATAATAATAACGGGCTTATAAGACCTTGTAGTATTTATTACATTTAACTTAAAATTATAAATAATACTTCAAATAAAAGAGCAACTCAAACAGTTTTTGCTACAAGTGTTCAATCTACGCACCATTCTTCATACGGCACATATTGAGTCAATAGGTGTGTTCTTCCCAAACCTTGATCAGTGTGCTTATAGTAATTGTTGCAACAACTGCTTCAATCTCCTTTTTTAACTTTCTCATTCTCCTTAAAATTCTCCACACAGACGTCACTGGACTTCCTAATTTACGATTAACCTTCCAAATTGATTTCTTGGCAGGCCCCAAACCAGCTACAGAGGTTGGGGGGGCTATGAATATGTTAGGGGGGGCAAGTCATTAAAAATTATCTTAAAAGTACGTATTTTTGTATTAATAATAGCATTTTGTATTGAGGTCTAGAGGGGCCAGCCCCCACTAGCCCCCCTCTGGTTGCGGGCCTGTTTCTTGGGGCTACGCATGAAATACTCTCTCACTCGTTCAGCACGTTCTTCAGCAACTATTGGTCGTCCCGTACCCCCTTTGCACAGACAAACGGTGTTTTCAAACCGATGAAACTTAATACGGAAAAGAGGTTGCATTGTAACTACAGATTCAGTCTTTGCAATATGTAAAATACATTTTTGCTACTAGCACTTTCTAATGGCAGACAGAGGAAACAGTGCATGCGCATGCGTGCGTATAAAACTGTTTGAGTTTTGTTCTTTCATTTGGTGTATTATTTATAATTGTAAGTTAATTGCAATAAATACTACAAAACGCCTTAAAAGCCAGATATTCATTTTGAAACATCCTGTATTTTCTGTCACTAAAGATTATCATTGTCTAAATTTGTACATTCTTTGAGTACCAACTATGGCAACACTGAAGCCCCAGCGTTGACATCAAATGTCAACCAGATCATTAGCTAGAGTGAGGACCTGGCCACACACAGTGGACAACCACCTAATTAAAACTAACAAGAGATATGTTGTAGCATTTATGAGAGAGCCCAGGCGCCGTTCAAGTATTTCGATTCACGTAGAACCCTTTCCTTCTGTCTTTCTTTCCATTCTTTTCCAACACATTTTTCCCCAACTATTTTTCCAAGTTTTATATATAGTCTTCACCTACTATTAGCCATTCTTTCCTAATGACTTTTTGGTTGGTTTAGGAAAATTATTTTCTTTTTTCTCGTTATAAAAGAGTTGAGGCTGGTAGTAAACTGGGAGAAAACAGGTAAGGAAAAAATGTCCAAAACAAGTTCTCTCTTCCTCGGCTAATAGATTACTTTGATAAAAGCAGTTAAGAATTCCTATATTTTTCATTTACTTTCAACACAAGTCATCTGTTTGTTTGTTGTGTCGTTTGCTAATAGTCTATTAAGAGTTTAACCCAAGTTTATCTTAAACGTAATTACATCAAAGTTAAGACAGAACTTACACTGAAGTAAACTGGTATATAATTAAAGATATATATATACAGTGTGTTTGTAAAAGAACTCCCTAGTTTTAAGTATAAATTTAATTGGGAAATTAATGAAAACTTGCATCAATGAGTACATATCATGAAAGAGAATTCTTTCAAGCTTTGTTTAATGTTGGTAGACTTCAACGTGGGATCCATTTGTGGCCCTGCACACGTCGAGACGATATTCCACTTCTCGCCACGCGTTCACCAACATTTCAGGTGTAACTGTCCCAACCACCGCGACGATTCTTTCCCGTAAATGATTGATGTTTCTGATCTTCGGGCTTCAATGACTTCTTCGGGCTCCGAACACAAGAAACACGGATCTGTTCAACAACATCTTCAGAAGTTTTCGGTCTACCTGGTGATTTTGCTTTTAAAACACTACCGGTTTCCTTGAAAGACTTTAGCCAATGACAAATAGTTTTTGCTGTAGGTGGTTCACCACCATACCTGACTCAGTTTTCACAAGCCAAATAATGCAATGCGCTTTCTGTTGCGGGTACACATTGTACTGAGTTGCTCTGCACTGCACGCCTGCCTGGACTGAACTGAGAAAACAGAGGAAAAAAAACAGCACTAGTGCCGTCTCAAGGTCAAGCAGACCTGCCAACTGCAGGGGAGTCAAACTTGGAGAGTTGATGAATCAAACACCACAAACTAGAATAGTGTATGTCACTTTGTACAGATTCTAGGATACATTAAAACTAGGGAGTTCTTTTTCAAACACACTGTATATACTGCTACCGACAACAGTTGATTTTTCGTTACTGGCAATTCAGTTGACCCATATAAAAAAATCCTGGAAACCAATAATGTGCCGAATGACCTGTACACCGAGAAAAATCCTTTATCCAGACAAATTTACAAATTTTACAAATATACGTAATCCTTACGTTTACTACGGAAATCTGTACGTAACATATGTTATCCATATGTTATATAGATAGCCTTTTCCCACTTAGATGTTATTTCATGTCGCTGCAGGATATCTGACATCTAACAGTCTTTCATATATTGCATACATATACGTATTGTTACACGTTAGCTATATGTTATATACGCCAATCTGTATGTGAGATCCTGACTGCCTATATACCGTACACTTCTTTGTTTCATATGGAAAGTACGTTTATTCGGGACACTTATACGGAAAGTACGTTTATTCGGGACACTTATACGGAAAGTACGTTTATTCAGGACACTTATACGGAAAGTACCTTTATTCGGGACACTTATACGGAAAGTACGTTTATTCAGGACACTTATACGGAAAGTACGTTTATTCAGGACACTTATACGGAAAGTACGTATAAAACATACGTTTTCAGTTTTATATTTGCTGCAGGATGATACTATAGACGTGCGTTAGGTCTAAAAAAACTACAGGATTTACGCATGTAACCTACTTTTTTACGTACGCCACATACTTATTTTCCGTTTGTGTTTTCCACGAGACGAGACGAAACGAAAAATAAAAGTTTTCTCGTCTCGTTTCGTAAACTTCGAAGAGACTTGATCTTGATTTTTTGAGGAATTCTTTCCCGTTCAGTGTCGATTTTTGTAAAGTTCTTCTCGTTTCAAAATATTTTTCCTCGCGTTTTGTAAATTTACGTTTTAAAAAAATGTATACCTTGATCGTTTTGTTAATTTTACCTGGAAGTGATCATAACCTTCCGGCGTAACAAGAGAACCACTTATGACGCGATACAACAATATTTAACCATATTTACGAGGGTGATTCAGAAAGTTATGCCTCCAAGGTGATACTTTTATTTGTGTTTGACAAATAGCACCGATATAGTATCAGTGGTAAACTTGCAATGTCAGCTACGAATTATGGCATCATTTTTCAACATAGTCCCCATTACGAGCAACACACTTACGCAAACGCGAAACATCGTTTTTCATTGGCGAAGAATTCCGATGCCATTCGGCCCACTGGTTTCTGCTGGCGACACCATTTCCATTGAACTGCTGGTTCCACCTCTGTGTCACAACTGTAGTGTTGGCCTTCCCGGCGAAAATAAAATACCGCTAATTTTACAGTAATTATGTGATATCTTCAAATAGATAAAAGATAATTGAAATATGGAACAAGAGCGCCCTAAACAATATTATTTTGCATGAGGTACCGTTATCACAAGTCACCTAGTGGCTTTCCGTTTTCAGCTGTTTAGAAACGCGAAAAATAAATGCCGATTTTCAAAATGGCTCGAAATCGAAAGCAGATAAGTGAGTGGTGATAACGGTTTCTCATGTAAAATAATATTGTCTAGGGCGCTCTTGTTCCACATTTCGATTATTTTTTATCTATTTGAAGATATCACATAATTACTGTAAAATTAGCCGTATTTTAATTTCGATGAGATGAAGACTCTTACGGTGATCCTTAAGTTCGGGGACGAGTCAAAAGTCGCAGGGGGCAAGATCCGAACTATAGGAAGGATGAGGCAGATTGTCAACAACACTGCCAGCAGATGGGACAACTTTGAATTTTTTGGCGGAGGAGAGGACATGTGGTGGTACTCCATCGACCGACGCTTCGTTTCCGGATCATAATGGTGTATCCACGACTTGCGGCTGGAGATCAATGCCACAACCTTCCGCAGTCAGAAATTCAATGACAGCAAGCTGTTTCAGTCGGGCGTCACCGCTGAATGCGATGCATTGCTCCATTACTCTGGAACGAGAAGAGATAGGGAAGTGAAACAAGTAGCATTCTATAGCGTGAACATCAGTGCATTAAAGGTATATATTTCAGAATGTTTGCAGTACTCTTGGCCAAGTAGTGGACTTGGAGGCATTTACTTTCGGAATCATCCTCGTATTATTGCAGTATATTGTATAATGATTGGCGTATATTTAAATGTTGCTTTCATTTCTATAAATATTCTATTATTATTTTAGAGTTTCCTTACTAACACCCACAGTCTTACAATGCCCTATCACGCCGAAATTAAAATGCCGCTAATTTTACAGTAATTATGTGATATCTTCAAATAGATAAAAGATAATCGAAAAGTGGAACAAGTGCGCCCTAGAGAATATCATTTTACATGAGATACTGTTATCACAAGTCACCTAGTGGCTTTCCCTTTTCAGCCGTTTAGAAACGCGAAAATAAATGCCGATTTTCAAAATGGCTCGAAATCGAACGCGGATAAGTGAGTCGTGATAACGGTTTCTCATGTAAAATAATATTGTCTAGGGCGCTCTTGTTCCACATTTCATTATCTTTTATCTATTTGAAGATATCACATAATTACGGTAAAATTAGCAGTGATTAGGTCTCTTAAAATCACACTTGCATTTCGCTCATTTAAACCGTTATCGTGAACTGTTTCAATCGTATAAATTTTTCTGACAGATCTACTTGCATCTGCCCGCTCGTCATCTTTTGTTTTCCACTGAAATCGAACCTGGGACTACATGTTCTAAGGACACTAGTCCTAAGATACACAGGAGCAAATTAAACGGTCTATTCCCAAAATATTGCTATTGTTAATTGTTTTCCAATATTAAAGAAAATTGAAAAAAGTTAGTAGATATATGCGTAATAGTCTTAAAATGAACATTTGGGTTTATTTGAATTATAAAGTTAATTGCTTTGCAACGTTGGTAGAAAAAATTCATAATAATAACAATAATAATAATAATAATAATAATAATAATAATAATAATAATAATAATAATAATTATTATTATTATTATTATTATTATTATTATTATTATTATTATTATTATTATTATTATTATTATTATTATTATTATTATTATTATTATTATTATAACAAATACAGTAGTAATTAAATAGCCTTGGCCTATTGAGTTCACGAAGCACCTGTTTCTTCCTAAACGCAAAAATGTCATCAGCTGCGAGATTGTTCTGTATAACGAATTTCATGAATAACTGCATAAAACATGCTATCCTATGGACTTTGAGCTTGTTTTGATGGACCAATTTCGAAAATAATTAAATAAAGCATAAATTTAATCTATAATGTACAGCAGGTCGAAGGATTGGGAACAATAACTACATACACGTATATAAATAGCCGTTATTTGTACACTTTCTTCTTGTTAGTGTTATAATGAGCAACTTTATTACTAGATACTTCAGTTTCAACTTCATCAACTTCTGGAGCCACGATGATTCAATGGTAGAGCGTTAACCTCTGATATGTGCAGTCCCATGGTTCGATCCTGGCTCATGCCAGGTGAGATTTGTGGTGAACAAGCGCCGCGTTCGTGTTAAAAGGAAAGTACGGTTTGTGGTGGACAAACAGCTTGTGTGGAGATTTCCTCTGGATTCTTTTGTTTCCTCCCATTTTCTTCATGCCACTATTTCATTCATTTTCATCATCATCGTCTTCTTTTAGCCTAAATGGCACAACCATGAGTAGTGACGGGCAGTGGGAATATTCCCGGTGGAAAGGAAAATAAAAAATGGAAATATTCCAGTTTTTTTTCCCTGGTATATAAATTCCCGGGAAGGAATTTATTTCCATTTCTTTACTTTATCTTGCAAATTATAAGAACCATATGACTTATTACTTTATTTTCATTTATTATGAGTTACTTCTAGGTTTTAAATGATTTGGAGGTTTAAAAAATTAAAATTCGTTGACTGTTCTTTATAAAACTAATAATATGATTTTTAAAGTTCCATTTCCATTTGCACTAAAAAGGAGAAAAGTACTAATTTACAAAATTATGAAAAGGAACCAGTTTGTAAAGTAATGTAGAAATAGAGATGAAGTACTATTAATACATCCCGAACCACCGTTAGTAATAGACGTCGGTCCATCTCCTCTCTCTAACTCGAATTTGTGAAGAGGTACTCGGACTTCTCTTACATGTGAATTAACGCATGAAATTTCGAGAAATAGTTAGGGAGAAAGATCGTGTGTGGCAATGTTACGTGAAAAATTATAAAGATAAGTCAGTATCTAGCAAATATTGTAAACATAAATATGTATGCGCAAATGTTGATAAAATGGTGGGGCATGTGTCTTCTGGCAGTTACCAAACCTAATTTGTTTATAACATTTAAAAATTTAATATGTTTATAATATCAGGAGCAGAGCCAAGTTTAGAAAATCCACTTACATATAAATTGAAACTGTTTAGCGGTGTAAAAGTATGTGGGCTTAGTATACCAGATTTTCCACATATTTACTTTTATAGAACATATTGTAGCCTAAGTAAATATACATTTATGCGTACTCTCTAAATATAATAAAATATTAATTAAGTAACATAATACCGTTCAGAATATACATTTTAAAGAATCCTCTGAAAGACAACAGTAATAATTATTTGTGATAAAAAGAATTTAACTTTGAAATCATAATATAGTAATAGAAAGCAATTTTCTTTGTGATTGTACATAAATTTCCGGAAAATTCCTCTTTTTGGGAATCTTTCCGGGAATATTCCTGAAAAATATCTTCCCGAGAATTTGCTCATCACTAACCATGGGACGTAAAAATGAAAAATTTAATAGAGAGCATGGTGACTCAGTGGTAGAGCGCTTACCTCTGTTACTTGGGGACCCTGGTTCGATCCCCGGCCAAGTGTTTGTGGTGGACAACATCCGCTATAATCCCGTTTCCTTCCACTTTCTCATTTCACCAGCTTTTGCATCATCATTCACTTGCTTTAATCATCTTCTCTATTATCCTAACAGGCATAATCGTGGGAAACTCAAAGGTTTCATTTTGAAATATTTAATTTGATTTAAGTTTCACGTTAATAGATGGCGTAGTTATCGTACGGCATCAACATTTAAGTTTAAAAAAGTTCTTTTCTCGAAAACTACTCATGAGATTTAGGCCTACATTCAGCTATATAATTTTATATGAGCTTAATGAAATCTATCATTCGCTATTTATCTAATCTATTGCTATCGTTAAACATTATTAATATAGTACAATTTTTGAAACACTTAATATATGTTTTTAAATATATATATATATATATATATATATATATATATATACTACCAAAACAGTACCCCACTCTACTGATCATTGTTACACGCTAGGCACGTAAAGCCCTGGTCGGGAATTTCGAGCGCCAATAGATGGCGTTTCTCCCTACTTTCCTGTCTCTCCGAGCCTCGTGACAGGACACTTCCTCTGTATTCTTCGCGACCTGGAACGCTCAGACTAATCAAATTAGATTACATCCCATTTTGTATGCAGCAATTAAGGGGTCTGTCTGTTACCCTGTTGGGGGTTTGATTTGACCCATACGGAGATACATTAGCATTTAGATTACACGAACATGTGATCCTGTCTTGCAATAGTTACATAAAAACAAAGCATCTCTCGTACCAGTCTTCCATATATATACACACACGCGCATTCACTTCTACTAAACTGATATAATGAGAGTCATTCTGGATCAGAATTAAATTACGAAGTGTGGAAGCCATATTTCAAAGAAAAATCTGTTATTGAACTCTATGCACAGACTGAGTCACATGGAGGGCGAAGTCGTTTAATATTGTGCATTCCTCTGAAGTGACCGTATCCAAGCAATACGCGTATGTGTGACGTTTTGAATAACATTAAGGATAATAAATGATCTTATGTTAGCATATCCAAATATTTTGTTACGTATACATTATAAGAACTTGTTCTGTAGGGTTATTATTCACTTTCGAGTAGAGTTGCAGAGTTGCGAGTAGAGTCGAATAGAGTTGCGAGTAGTAAGGTATCTTACATACCAACCGGATTCCCGAGTTCAATCCCGGAGGAGGTCGAAATTTTTTCTTGTTCCAATATTCGATTCAGAGGTTAACCCAGGTCTCTTGAAAATGGGTCTGCAGGGAAACTTAGAGTGAAGGCAGAGATTTAGCGTGTTGCTGGCAAGCAGGAGATAGTGAAAAATATGACCTATCATACCTGGTGACCCAAATTGACCCGGCTAGATCTGGTGTGACGTGGAGACGACGAAATGTCGTCATACACTTGAGATTTATGTGCGAAGGTCCTAAAATAATTCTGACTAAACACGATTCTGGCCACTGTTTCTGTCTTCTTACTAAATTCATAGTTTTCTTTTCATTTGTTGCCTGTGTCTCTGTGTGTCAAATCATTGCACTCAAAGATAACTACAAGGTTTATTAGACACTGAAAAACAATTACGAGATTTATCAGATTATAAACGCGTCAGAATCAAAGAAAAGATAAGTTTCAAGTCTTTCTTATGAGGAATCGTTTATGAGTTGAGTTGATTTTGAGTTTAACGTCCCGTTCAGCAGCGAGGCTATATGAGATGTGGAGCTACTGATTTACGTGGACTCCGAACCACTTGAGCTCCAGCCGGGAATCGAACACGGGTAGCCAAACAAACGTTAACCGTTTAGCCACAAAGGAGCTCTGAGGAATCGTTTATGTTTAATCGAATGAGCCTGTATAACTTATCGTGTAGAATAAAAAAGATGCCACTGAGCCCATTGTTATGTTAAATCTTCTTTTATAGTCTAAGTTCAAAAGCCGCAGTATTATTTTTCAGTATAGAAATACGAAGTTACACGAAATTATATTTGAAATATTCAAGATAAGTATGGTATGTTAATTAAGAAGTGTCATATCGGCAGTCAAAGAAGTGAATATTTGAACTCGAGTAGTGAACATTATTAAACAAACATGAAATTCTGCAGTATTTCGGGGGTCCCGGGTTCGATCCCAGCCTCCGCCAAGTGAGCTTTGTGGTGGACAAACACCGTGTGCATGGGTTTTCTCGGGGTTTTCCAGTTTCCTCCCACTTTCTTCATTCCACCATTTCATTCATTGCTCATCATCACCGTCTCCTTTAGACTAACCGGCAGAACCGTGGGACGTAAAACTCAAAGATTTTGCAGTATTTCGGCTACTTCCAGATTGCCGGGTTACCAGTTATTTCCAGATCACCGGGTCACCTGAAGCGACACACAGACCTGGAGACCTAAACAAAAGTTTTGCCCCATTCCATTTTTGCTAACTAGAGCACGTCTTTTATGTAAATGTGGATCTCCTTATTTTCATACGACTTGTCTCTAAAGATGTTAACAAGATAAGTAGGAGTTGAGGTCATCATGTTTCAAAAATGTGTCGTGAAAATGATATCTCGTCTCGAAAACATATTTCTATTGGAATAGTTCGGAGTCTCCTTCCGTCCCGTGTAACCTTTTCTGACCCACATGAAAGCACTGTTTAACCTCTTACCGTTTTTTAACCTTCATAACCTCGTTCTTGCATAAAGACGTGAGGCAAAATCAATTTCAGCCATCAGTCTACTTACACTATAAAAAACACTTATTAAAGAATTCGAAAAAAAAACTTCAATTTTTCAAAATTTATTTTACTACCACCATATCTCGGTTTAAACTGCTTTTAACTTAATAATCTGATGTACATATATCTGTTTTGCAAGCGCAAATTATTGGAAGAGTTCTTCCCCACAGAGTTATCTGATCATGTGGTAAGTGTTCAATCAGAATTACTGATTTTTGTAGTATTATTAGAAAAAGTTTTGGGTTTATCTGTTCTAATTGTGTCTCAGTGCTTTTACGAACAACAGCCACAGCTGAGATAATGATTAGCCTGACTGTAATTTTTCGATATTTTCCATATCTTTTTGATTTAGCCAGCCATATCGTTATACTTGTTAATTTTTGTACCAAGTTACGTCTATTATTAATAGCACTCACTACTAGGGAGGGTTTACATATTAATCCATTTTGTTGAAGGTAGTAATTCCAGGTGTTTCTTTACTGTTACATCCGTTGTTTTGTATCGTTACATCCGTTCTGTTTTGTACCGTTACATGTGTTATGTTTTGTACTGTTACATCCATTCCGTTTTGTACCGTTACACCGTTCTCTTTTGTATGAGAGTTTACTTATTAGTCCATTTTATTGTTGTTCCCGGTATGTTTCTTTACTGTTACATCCGTTGTTTTGTATCGTTACATCTGTTCTGTTTTATACCGTTGCATCTGTTATGTTTTGTACTGTTACATCCATTCTGTTTTGTACTGTTACACCGTTCTCTTTTGTATGAGAGTTTACTTATTAGTCCATTTTATTGTTGTTCCCGGTCTGTTTCTTTACTGTTACATCCGTTGTTTTGTATCGTTACATCTGTTCTGTTTTATACCGTTGCATCTGTTATGCTTTATACTGTTACATCCATTCTGTTTTGTACTGTTACACCGTTCTCTTTTGTATGAGAGTTTACTTATTAGTCCATTTTATTGTTGTTCCCGGTCTGTTTCTTTACTGTTACATCCGTTGTATTGTATCGTTACATCTGTTCTGTTTTATACCGTTGCATCTGTTATGTTTTGTACTGTTACATCCATTCTGTTTTGTACTGTTACACCGTTCTCTTTTGTATGAGAGTTTACTTATTAGTCCATTTTATTGTTGTTCCCGGTCTGTTTCTTTACTGTTACATCCGTTGTTTTGTATCGTTACATCTGTTCTGTTTTATACCGTTGCATCTGTTATGTTTTGTACTGTTACATCCATTCTGTTTTGTACTGTTACACCGTTCTCTTTTGTATGAGAGTTTACTTATTAGTCCATTTTATTGTTGTTCCCGGTCTGTTTCTTTACTGTTACATCCGTTGTTTTGTATCGTTACATCTGTTCTGTTTTATACCGTTGCATCTGTTATGTTTTGTACTGTTACATCCATTCTGTTTTGTACTGTTACACCGTTCTCTTTTGTATGAGAGTTTACTTATTAGTCCATTTTATTGTTGTTCCCGGTCTGTTTCTTTACTGTTACATCCGTTGTTTTGTATCGTTACATCTGTTCTGTTTTATACCGTTGCATCTGTTATGTTTTGTACTGTTACATCCATTCTGTTTTGTACTGTTACACCGTTCTCTTTTGTATGAGAGTTTACTTATTAGTCCATTTTATTGTTGTTCCCGGTCTGTTTCTTTACTGTTACATCCGTTGTTTTGTATCGTTACATCTGTTCTGTTTTATACCGTTGCATCTGTTATGTTTTGTACTGTTACATCCATTCTGTTTTGTACTGTTACACCGTTCTCTTTTGTATGAGAGTTTACTTATTAGTCCATTTTATTGTTGTTCCCGGTCTGTTTCTTTACTGTTACATCCGTTGTTTTGTATCGTTACATCTGTTCTGTTTTATACCGTTGCATCTGTTATGTTTTGTACTGTTACATCCATTCTGTTTTGTACTGTTACACCGTTCTCTTTTGTATGAGAGTTTACTTATTAGTCCATTTTATTGTTGTTCCCGGTCTGTTTCTTTACTGTTACATCCGTTGTTTTGTATCGTTACATCTGTTCTGTTTTATACCGTTGCATCTGTTATGTTTTGTACTGTTACATCCATTCTGTTTTGTACTGTTACACCGTTCTCTTTTGTATGAGAGTTTACTTATTAGTCCATTTTATTGTTGTTCCCGGTCTGTTTCTTTACTGTTACATCCGTTGTTTTGTATCGTTACATCTGTTCTGTTTTATACCGTTGCATCTGTTATGTTTTGTACTGTTACATCCATTCTGTTTTGTACTGTTACACCGTTCTCTTTTGTATGAGAGTTTACTTATTAGTCCATTTTATTGTTGTTCCCGGTCTGTTTCTTTACTGTTACATCCGTTGTTTTGTATCGTTACATCTGTTCTGTTTTATACCGTTGCATCTGTTATGTTTTGTACTGTTACATCCATTCTGTTTTGTACTGTTACACCGTTCTCTTTTGTATGAGAGTTTACTTATTAGTCCATTTTATTGTTGTTCCCGGTCTGTTTCTTTACTGTTACATCCGTTGTTTTGTATCGTTACATCTGTTCTGTTTTATACCGTTGCATCTGTTATGTTTTGTACTGTTACATCCATTCTGTTTTGTACTGTTACACCGTTCTCTTTTGTATGAGAGTTTACTTATTAGTCCATTTTATTGTTGTTCCCGGTCTGTTTCTTTACTGTTACATCCGTTGTTTTGTATCGTTACATCTGTTCTGTTTTATACCGTTGCATCTGTTATGTTTTGTACTGTTACATCCATTCTGTTTTGTACTGTTACACCGTTCTCTTTTGTATGAGAGTTTACTTATTAGTCCATTTTATTGTTGTTCCCGGTCTGTTTCTTTACTGTTACATCCGTTGTTTTGTATCGTTACATCTGTTCTGTTTTATACCGTTGCATCTGTTATGCTTTATACTGTTACATCCATTCTGTTTTGTACTGTTACACCGTTCTCTTTTGTATGAGAGTTTACTTATTAGTCCATTTTATTGTTGTTCCCGGTCTGTTTCTTTACTGTTACATCCGTTGTTTTGTATCGTTACATCTGTTCTGTTTTATACCGTTGCATCTGTTATGTTTTGTACTGTTACATCCATTCTGTTTTGTACTGTTACACCGTTCTCTTTTGTATGAGAGTTTACTTATTAGTCCATTTTATTGTTGTTCCCGGTCTGTTTCTTTACTGTTACATCCGTTGTTTTGTATCGTTACATCTGTTCTGTTTTATACCGTTGCATCTGTTATGTTTTGTACTGTTACATCCATTCTGTTTTGTACTGTTACACCGTTCTCTTTTGTATGAGAGTTTACTTATTAGTCCATTTTATTGTTGTTCCCGGTCTGTTTCTTTACTGTTACATCCGTTGTTTTGTATCGTTACATCTGTTCTGTTTTATACCGTTGCATCTGTTATGTTTTGTACTGTTACATCCATTCTGTTTTGTACTGTTACACCGTTCTCTTTTGTATGAGAGTTTACTTATTAGTCCATTTTATTGTTGTTCCCGGTCTGTTTCTTTACTGTTACATCCGTTGTTTTGTATCGTTACATCTGTTCTGTTTTATACCGTTGCATCTGTTATGTTTTGTACTGTTACATCCATTCTGTTTTGTACTGTTACACCGTTCTCTTTTGTATGAGAGTTTACTTATTAGTCCATTTTATTGTTGTTCCCGGTCTGTTTCTTTACTGTTACATCCGTTGTTTTGTATCGTTACATCTGTTCTGTTTTATACCGTTGCATCTGTTATGCTTTATACTGTTACATCCATTCTGTTTTGTACTGTTACACCGTTCTCTTTTGTATGAGAGTTTACTTATTAGTCCATTTTATTGTTGTTCCCGGTCTGTTTCTTTACTGTTACATCCGTTGTTTTGTATCGTTACATCTGTTCTGTTTTATACCGTTGCATCTGTTATGTTTTGTACTGTTACATCCATTCTGTTTTGTACTGTTACACCGTTCTCTTTTGTATGAGAGTTTACTTATTAGTCCATTTTATTGTTGTTCCCGGTCTGTTTCTTTACTGTTACATCCGTTGTTTTGTATCGTTACATCTGTTCTGTTTTATACCGTTGCATCTGTTATGTTTTGTACTGTTACATCCATTCTGTTTTGTACTGTTACACCGTTCTCTTTTGTATGAGAGTTTACTTATTAGTCCATTTTATTGTTGTTCCCGGTCTGTTTCTTTACTGTTACATCCGTTGTTTTGTATCGTTACATCTGTTCTGTTTTATACCGTTGCATCTGTTATGTTTTGTACTGTTACATCCATTCTGTTTTGTACTGTTACACCGTTCTCTTTTGTATGAGAGTTTACTTATTAGTCCATTTTATTGTTGTTCCCGGTCTGTTTCTTTACTGTTACATCCGTTGTTTTGTATCGTTACATCTGTTCTGTTTTATACCGTTGCATCTGTTATGTTTTGTACTGTTACATCCATTCTGTTTTGTACTGTTACACCGTTCTCTTTTGTATGAGAGTTTACTTATTAGTCCATTTTATTGTTGTTCCCGGTCTGTTTCTTTACTGTTACATCCGTTGTTTTGTATCGTTACATCTGTTCTGTTTTATACCGTTGCATCTGTTATGTTTTGTACTGTTACATCCATTCTGTTTTGTACTGTTACACCGTTCTCTTTTGTATGAGAGTTTACTTATTAGTCCATTTTATTGTTGTTCCCGGTCTGTTTCTTTACTGTTACATCCGTTGTTTTGTATCGTTACATCTGTTCTGTTTTATACCGTTGCATCTGTTATGTTTTGTACTGTTACATCCATTCTGTTTTGTACTGTTACACCGTTCTCTTTTGTATGAGAGTTTACTTATTAGTCCATTTTATTGTTGTTCCCGGTCTGTTTCTTTACTGTTACATCCGTTGTTTTGTATCGTTACATCTGTTCTGTTTTATACCGTTGCATCTGTTATGTTTTGTACTGTTACATCCATTCTGTTTTGTACTGTTACACCGTTCTCTTTTGTATGAGAGTTTACTTATTAGTCCATTTTATTGTTGTTCCCGGTCTGTTTCTTTACTGTTACATCCGTTGTTTTGTATCGTTACATCTGTTCTGTTTTATACCGTTGCATCTGTTATGTTTTGTACTGTTACATCCATTCTGTTTTGTACTGTTACACCGTTCTCTTTTGTATGAGAGTTTACTTATTAGTCCATTTTATTGTTGTTCCCGGTCTGTTTCTTTACTGTTACATCCGTTGTTTTGTATCGTTACATCTGTTCTGTTTTATACCGTTGCATCTGTTATGTTTTGTACTGTTACATCCATTCTGTTTTGTACTGTTACACCGTTCTCTTTTGTATGACAGTTTACTTATTAGTCCATTTTATTGTTGTTCCCGGTCTGTTTCTTTACTGTTACATCCGTTGTTTTGTATCGTTACATCTGTTCTGTTTTATACGTTGCATCTGTTATGTTTTGTACTGTTACATCCATTCTGTTTTGTACTGTTACACCGTTCTCTTTTGTATGAGAGTTTACTTATTAGTCCATTTTATTGTTGTTCCCGGTCTGTTTCTTTACTGTTACATCCGTTGTTTTGTATCGTTACATCTGTTCTGTTTTATACCGTTGCATCTGTTATGTTTTGTACTGTTACATCCATTCTGTTTTGTACTGTTACACCGTTCTCTTTTGTATGAGAGTTTACTTATTAGTCCATTTTATTGTTGTTCCCGGTCTGTTTCTTTACTGTTACATCCGTTGTTTTGTATCGTTACATCTGTTCTGTTTTATACCGTTGCATCTGTTATGTTTTGTACTGTTACATCCATTCTGTTTTGTACTGTTACACCGTTCTCTTTTGTATGAGAGTTTACTTATTAGTCCCATTTTATTGTTGTTCCCGGTCTGTTTCTTTACTGTTACATCCGTTGTTTTGTATCGTTACATCTGTTCTGTTTTATACCGTTGCATCTGTTATGTTTTGTACTGTTACATCCATTCTGTTTTGTACTGTTACACCGTTCTCTTTTGTATGAGAGTTTACTTATTAGTCCATTTTATTGTTGTTCCCGGTCTGTTTCTTTACTGTTACATCCGTTGTTTTGTATCGTTACATCTGTTCTGTTTTATACCGTTGCATCTGTTATGTTTTGTACTGTTACATCCATTCTGTTTTGTACTGTTACACCGTTCTCTTTTGTATGAGAGTTTACTTATTAGTCCATTTTATTGTTGTTCCCGGTCTGTTTCTTTACTGTTACATCCGTTGTTTTGTATCGTTACATCTGTTCTGTTTTATACCGTTGCATCTGTTATGTTTTGTACTGTTACATCCATTCTGTTTTGTACTGTTACACCGTTCTCTTTTGTATGAGAGTTTACTTATTAGTCCATTTTATTGTTGTTCCCGGTCTGTTTCTTTACTGTTACATCCGTTGTTTTGTATCGTTACATCTGTTCTGTTTTATACCGTTGCATCTGTTATGTTTTGTGCTGTTACATCCATTCTGTTTTGTACTGTTACACCGTTCTCTTTTGTATGAGAGTTTACTTATTAGTCCATTTTATTGTTGTTCCCGGTCTGTTTCTTTACTGTTACATCCGTTGTTTTGTATCGTTACATCTGTTCTGTTTTATACCGTTGCATCTGTTATGTTTTGTACTGTTACATCCATTCTGTTTTGTACTGTTACACCGTTTTCTTTTGTATGAGAGTTTACTTGTTAGTCCATTTTATTGTTGTTCCCGGTCTGTTTCTTTACTGTTACATCCGTTGTTTTGTATCGTTACATCTGTTCTGTTTTATACCGTTGCATCTGTTATGTTTTGTACTGTTACATCCATTCTGTTTTGTACTGTTACACCGTTCTCTTTTGTATGAGAGTTTACTTATTAGTCCATTTTATTGTTGTTCCCGGTCTGTTTCTTTACTGTTACATCCGTTGTTTTGTATCGTTACATCTGTTCTGTTTTATACCGTTGCATCTGTTATGTTTTGTACTGTTACATCCATTCTGTTTTGTACTGTTACACCGTTCTCTTTTGTATGAGAGTTTACTTATTAGTCCATTTTATTGTTGTTCCCGGTCTGTTTCTTTACTGTTACATCCGTTGTTTTGTATCGTTACATCTGTTCTGTTTTATACCGTTGCATCTGTTATGTTTTGTACTGTTACATCCATTCTGTTTTGTACTGTTACACCGTTTTCTTTTGTATGAGAGTTTACTTGTTAGTCCATTTTATTGTTGTTCCCGGTCTGTTTCTTTACTGTTACATCCGTTGTTTTGTATCGTTACATCTGTTCTGTTTTATACCGTTGCATCTGTTATGTTTTGTACTGTTACATCCATTCTGTTTTGTACTGTTACACCGTTCTCTTTTGTATGAGAGTTTACTTATTAGTCCATTTTATTGTTGTTCCCGGTCTGTTTCTTTACTGTTACATCCGTTGTTTTGTATCGTTACATCTGTTCTGTTTTATACCGTTGCTTCTGTTATGTTTTGTACTGTTACATCCATTCTGTTTTGTACTGTTACACCGTTCTCTTTTGTATGAGAGTTTACTTATTAGTCCATTTTATTGTTGTTCCCGGTCTGTTTCTTTACTGTTACATCCGTTGTTTTGTATCGTTACATCTGTTCTGTTTTATACCGTTGCATCTGTTATGTTTTGTACTGTTACATCCATTCTGTTTTGTACTGTTACACCGTTCTCTTTTGTATGAGAGTTTACTTATTAGTCCATTTTATTGTTGTTCCCGGTCTGTTTCTTTACTGCTACATCCGTTGTTTTGTATCGTTACATCTGTTCTGTTTTATACCGTTGCTTCTGTTATGTTTTGTACTGTTACATCCATTCTGTTTTGTACTGTTACACCGTTCTCTTTTGTATGAGAGTTTACTTATTAGTCCATTTTATTGTTGTTCCCGGTCTGTTTCTTTACTGTTACATCCGTTGTTTTTTATCGTTACATCTGTTCTGTTTTATACCGTTGCATCTGTTATGTTTTGTACTGTTACATCCATTCTGTTTTGTACTGTTACACCGTTCTCTTTTGTATAAAAGTTTACTTATTAGTCCATTTTATTGTTGTTCCCGGTCTGTTTCTTTACTGTTACATCCGTTGTTTTGTATCGTTACATCTGTTCTGTTTTATACCGTTGCATCTGTTATGTTTTGTACTGTTACATCCATTCTGTTTTGTACTGTTACACCGTTCTCTTTTGTATGAGAGTTTACTTATTAGTCCATTTTATTGTTGTTCCCGGTATGTTTCTTTACTGTTACATCCGTTGTTTTGTATCGTTACATCTGTTCTGTTTTATACCGTTGCATCTGTTATGTTTTGTACTGTTACATCCATTCTGTTTTGTACTGTTACACCGTTCTCTTTTGTATGAGAGTTTACTTATTAGTCCATTTTATTGTTGTTCCCGGTCTGTTTCTTTACTGTTACATCCGTTGTTTTGTATCGTTACATCTGTTCTGTTTTATACCGTTGCATCTGTTATGTTTTGTACTGTTACATCCATTCTGTTTTGTACTGTTACACCGTTTTCTTTTGTATGAGAGTTTACTTGTTAGTCCATTTTATTGTTGTTCCCGGTCTGTTTCTTTACTGTTACATCCGTTGTTTTGTATCGTTACATCTGTTCTGTTTTATACCGTTGCATCTGTTATGTTTTGTACTGTTACATCCATTCTGTTTTGTACTGTTACACCGTTCTCTTTTGTATGAGAGTTTACTTATTAGTCCATTTTATTGTTGTTCCCGGTCTGTTTCTTTACTGTTACATCCGTTGTTTTGTATCGTTACATCTGTTCTGTTTTATACCGTTGCATCTGTTATGTTTTGTACTGTTACATCCATTCTGTTTTGTACTGTTACACCGTTCTCTTTTGTATGAGAGTTTACTTATTAGTCCATTTTATTGTTGTTCCCGGTCTGTTTCTTTACTGTTACATCCGTTGTTTTGTATCGTTACATCTGTTCTGTTTTATACCGTTGCATCTGTTATGTTTTGTACTGTTACATCCATTCTGTTTTGTACTGTTACACCGTTCTCTTTTGTATGAGAGTTTACTTATTAGTCCATTTTATTGTTGTTCCCGGTCTGTTTCTTTACTGTTACATCCGTTGTTTTGTATCGTTACATCTGTTCTGTTTTATACCGTTGCATCTGTTATGTTTTGTACTGTTACATCCATTCTGTTTTGTACTGTTACACCGTTCTCTTTTGTATGAGAGTTTACTTATTAGTCCATTTTATTGTTGTTCCCGGTCTGTTTCTTTACTGTTACATCCGTTGTTTTGTATCGTTACATCTGTTCTGTTTTATACCGTTGCATCTGTTATGTTTTGTACTGTTACATCCATTCTGTTTTGTACTGTTACACCGTTCTCTTTTGTATGAGAGTTTACTTATTAGTCCATTTTATTGTTGTTCCCGGTCTGTTTCTTTACTGTTACATCCGTTGTTTTGTATCGTTACATCTGTTCTGTTTTATACCGTTGCATCTGTTATGTTTTGTACTGTTACATCCATTCTGTTTTGTACTGTTACACCGTTCTCTTTTGTATGAGAGTTTACTTATTAGTCCATTTTATTGTTGTTCCCGGTCTGTTTCTTTACTGTTACATCCGTTGTTTTGTATCGTTACATCTGTTCTGTTTTATACCGTTGCATCTGTTATGTTTTGTACTGTTACATCCATTCTGTTTTGTACTGTTACACCGTTCTCTTTTGTATGAGAGTTTACTTATTAGTCCATTTTATTGTTGTTCCCGGTCTGTTTTTTTACTGTTACATCCGTTGTTTTGTATCGTTACATCTGTTCTGTTTTATACCGTTGCATCTGTTATGTTTTGTACTGTTACATCCATTCTGTTTTGTACTGTTACACCGTTCTCTTTTGTATGAGAGTTTACTTATTAGTCCATTTTATTGTTGTTCCCGGTCTGTTTCTTTACTGTTACATCCGTTGTTTTGTATCGTTACATCTGTTCTGTTTTATACCGTTGCATCTGTTATGTTTTGTACTGTTACATCCATTCTGTTTTGTACTGTTACACCGTTCTCTTTTGTATGAGAGTTTACTTATTAGTCCATTTTATTGTTGTTCCCGGTCTGTTTCTTTACTGTTACATCCGTTGTTTTGTATCGTTACATCTGTTCTGTTTTGTACCGTTACATCTGTTATGTTTTGTACTGTTACATCCATTCTGTTTTGTACTGTTACACCGTTCTCTTTTGTACTATTACATCCGTTCTATTTCGTACCGTTACATCCGTTCTGATTTCTCGATTCTAGTAGACTATAGTTTGTGTTTACCGTTTTCAAACGCGGAATTTGGCTGATATTTGTAGTATGAATTGGTATCAGTGTTAGTACCTGTCTTTGCAACATTGTTGTGTCTTTTCAAGTGACTCTGGGAGCGATTATGCTTCATAAGCCAGTGACATGTTCAAATATTTTTGTCTCTAGATTTTAAGCATTTCCTGTTTATTACAGTGAAACCTCTGTTAACGAATACTTCTTAACGGATTTCTCTACAATAGATGAGTTTTTTCTTGTTCTAGCAAATATACAGCATAGAAAACTCCCTTTTACAATAGTGTCAGATACAGACACAGATCTTCTCTCCCCCCTCCCTCTCATCGAACGTTATACCATAGTAATTTCTTCATAATTCAGAGGCATTATTTTCAGTTCATTCGTATTTCACCCGGAAAATACTTTCAGCAATTTGTAAATAAGTCTGCGGCACAATTCAAACAGACAGAACATTCCTTCCCATAAAATGAATGTCAAAAGCCAATTAGAATACCTGTTGAACTAATCTCACAGAATATTTGGAGCCTGAATATGATATTCTTTATATCTCTGTTCACAATAATTACGTTATAATAGGAATTCTAAATAAACATCTCGATTGAGTAAAATCAATCAAGAAGAATCAGATGTATGACTATGAATTTTGTACATAATTTCTTCCCTTCTGCGACAAATTCACTTGGAATCTTTCTCAATTTAATTAACTTCAAAGAAATCCGTGTTAATTTTACGATGAAATTTCAACGAGAAATATTTTCCCCTGTCGTTCTGTTTCCAAAATCTCTTCTCTACCCCTCCCAGTAATTCGAACATTGAGTTAATAGTATCTCAATATTAATCTACATTCATTTATAACGAATGTGCAGGTATTTTCCTGTATACTGCATACAATTACCGAATGAAGTGTGAGTAATCTAAATGTGTGTAACCTCTGAATAACGGATACCTGTCATTTACAGACAAGTAAGATTGCTCAATAGGTGTCCGGCTATATTATTATTATTATTATTATTATTATTATTATTATTATTATTATTATTATTATTATTATTATTATTATTATTATTATTATAACAGACCAAAACCATATTCACGAAGAAATTAAATGTCGACTACAAGCAAGGAATTCGTGTTATTATTCAGTTCAAAACCTTTTGACGTCGTGAGTTCTGTCAAGAAATTTGAAGCTTAAATTATATGAAACGATAATCATGCCTGTTGCTCTGTATGGTTGCGAAACATAGTCACTTATTCTGAGAGAAGAAAGTAGACTGAAAATATTTGAGAACAATATCCTGAGACAAATATTCGGAGCCAAGAGGAACTGGAATAGTGAATGACGGAAACTTCATAACGAGGAACTACATAATTTATATCGTTTACCAAACATTGTTAGGGTAATAAAGTCTAGGAGGCTAAAGTGGGCATGTCATGCAGCCAGAATGGAAGAAATTAGGGACACTATCAATATTTTAACTGGAAATCCAATCGGAGAATGACCATTAGGAAGACCTAGGCGCAGATGGGAGGACAATATTAAGATGGATCTCGCAGAGATTGGAATACAAAGTAGAAACTGGATGCAGTTAGCTAAGGATAGAAGTCAGTGGAGAGCTTTTGTGAACGCGTTATTGAACCTCCGGATTCCATAGGGCATAGAGTTATTATTATTATTATTATTATTATTATTATTATTATTATTATTATTATTATTATTATTATTATTATTATTATTATAAAAACTAGTGAAAAATTATCAATTGCAACAAATATATGAGAAAAAAATGTAAGCCAATAACAAACCAAGCAAACCGCTCAAGTTAACCGAGAAAAGCAACCGACCTTCACTTCACTTCACTTCACTTCACCTGACGTCACGTGAACATGTTGATAGTGTAGCTGACTGCAATTAATCATTCACTAAGATGGATCCCCGTTTTCTCCTCCTCCTACATCCGTTCGTTGGCTGTTCTCTTCAACATGTCTTCAAGTCATAAATATGCAAAAAGGAAAAGAAGAGAGAAAGAAGGACTTCTCGTCGAGACAGCGAAGAAGAGAGAAAAGTACTGGCTGATGATGATGGTGAGTGCAGAAGAGAGACAAAGGGGCGTATATATATATATATATATATATATATATATATATATATATATAAAGTGCGTTGAGAAGTTTTATAGTTCCCACTGTCTTTATACCCACAAGATGATCTTCCTTACCATGCTTGGCTATATAACGAAGTTTCTAAGACGCTCCTGACAAAAGCTTTTCTTCCTGATATCATCGGTTTGATGGCGGTTTCAAAATTCTTTGGCCCTGTTCTTCTTAGCATTAGCTCCTAACAACGGTGTACTTTATACTGGGCTTTGTTGTTGTGTTTATTACTTTAGTCTTTGAGATGTAAAGGTACTTTGGCGTACCAATAAGTACGTGCATTCCTCTTCAGAAAGGATCTTTCCCGTAAAGAAAAGCTTTTGAAGGGAATTACGCTGTAACTACTTTTTCCAATTTAGATTGCTACCGTTTTTTTTCCTTCTTCTTCTTCTTCTTGAAATCCGAGTACTTTTCTTCAATGTTGCCAACAAGTCATGTAAATTATGTACCAGATCAGGACTCAAAATTCCACCAGAATCCTGGGTCGCGGTGGCTCAGTGGTAGAGCGTTCAGCTCTGTTGTGTGGGGTCCCTCCCTGGCTCGATCCCAGCTCACGTCAAGTGAACATTGTGGTGGACGAACACTGTGTGCTTTTATTTTCTCGGGGTTCTCCCGTTTCCTCCCACCATTTCGTTCATTTCTCATCATCACTGTCTCTTTTTACCCTAGCCGGCATAACCGTGGGACGTAAAACTCAGATTTTTTTCCACCAGAATCCTTTCGAATCAGATTAGAGCCCATCACAATCCCGTTAACTAAAATTTTCATTTAGTATTGCCCACGAGATGATAAATTTCTGGTTTTGTCTCGAAAACAAAATAAGAGTCGATATGGGAAGATTTTTTTTAAATTCGAGACTAGAAGAGAAATACAGATAATTCTAGTCTCGTTTCCGAAACGAGAAGAGAAATTCAGATAATTCTTGTCTAGTTCTGGAGACGAGAAGAAAAACAAATAATTCTTGTTTCGTTCTGGAGACGAGAGGAGAAATACAGATTATTCTTGTCTCGTTCTAAGATGCCCCCTTTCTATTTAAAATATTGGATCTGAATTCAAAACGGCGGATTTTAAGGTGGGCATCATGATTCCAAATGGCCACCCCAATTATCTACATCCTAACCGTTACTAAGACTCTCTCATTCGTTTTCCGAGAAATATGTTACCAATTTTTCTTAAAGTTAAGCCAACCAATGTTGCATTACTGTTTTTCATTATAGAGACACTATTTCTCTAATGTTTCTTATGAAGACATTGTCCTAACACCGAAAGAAACATTGTTTCGTAATATGTTTCTTGACTGTAATACGAGAGATGTTTTTATCTGAATATTTCATAGAAATGAAAATAGTAATTTTTCTAATCCCAATATTTCCTTACATTCAATGAAACTTTATTTCTGTACTTAAAACAAAGTCAGTAATTAATTATTGCATAATTAAAATCCTTCCGCCAAAAGTATGGAACAAAAGCTATAATTTTATACCAGGATGGGAAAATATGTACATTTGTCGAGGAATATCAACCTTAAGAATCAACTCAATACGAAAATGGGAAAATATGTTATGTTGTTATTTTTTGGGCCATTTTCTGCTTTTCACTCTGGTAGTTGGACGTTCTAAACTCATCAACATCATCAGCATCATCATCATCATCATCATCATCATCATCATCATCATCATAGGTATTCTGCCATTATTGGCAAGTCATTTGCCGCAACTGAGAAAGTTTCATGCTCCACGGTCTTCCACTAACTTCTTCGTCTTCACATTAGATTTTTCTGTTTTGATATCCATTAATTGTAGTCTTCTTCGCCCGCTCCCTCTCTTTTTTGCCACCATGACCTCTAGCACGACCCTCACGATACAGTTCCTTCTTATCTAAAACTGTTCTTTTCTCCCCTACCATTTCTAACACCCTCTCATTCGTTTTCCGTTCGATCTCTCCATTCTTCTTCACACCCACAATTCGAACTCTGAGATATATTTGCTGGAAAAAGTTGATAATGGCTTAATTGAACATTTCATATTTAGTTGAGACCTCAGAGTATAATCCATAAGACTGAAATTAGCTTGCCTGTATAAATGTTTTGCCATCCTTGTATAAAATTACGTATAATACTAGAACCTTTACAAAAGTTTGACTAACTTTTCATCAGGAATTTCTTGATCACATAGAACACGATAATTAGATGAATATTACACCAACAATTAACAACATTATAGTCTCAATAGCTAATAATCCTACCGTGCTAGTGCTTATTTATTATGAGCACTTTAACCCCGTATCACAAAGCTACGAAGAAGAAAAAAACCAGCAATCTACTGCGTAAAACATACACGATTAGCGGGTAAACAACCCTTTCTTGGACAGAGTTGGGTCTTTCGCCCTTTAGAAAGGGTGCAAACCAACAGCATCACGCCTGCTTCATCCACGTGACACGGGTAACAAATACGTGGGTGTTAGGGGAGGGGGATGGAACTTCAGGGAAACTTTCTTTGATCCATTCCTGGGAGGAATCGAGGAGGTAAGGGAGAACACGAATTATAAATCATCCCTTCTATTTTTTTTTTCATCTCACGCCAAGCTAAGAGACTCCTTCAGGAATACTGAAGAAGGCCACCAAATATAGAGGAAACTAGAATATATGGGAAAACAACGATCCGCGTAATATATATATATATATATATATATATATATATATATATATATATATATATATATATATATATATATATGTACAGTATATGGAGGGTAACTTTGGGTTCTCAAGTTTTTCAGGAAGATGCTTCCTGTCTTAGATTTTTTCATATAGTTTTCTCCCTATCTATTCTTGTACTTTTTTTTATATATAGGAGTTGAAGAGATAATATTTCTTAGAGCGTAAAGATAGGGTTCCACTAGGGGGGAAGACAACACTGAACAGTGCCCACAAACCCAAGAAAACAAAGAAAAATGTGATACTGCCTTGCATGAACTTACACCTTAATCATAATTCGCTGAGGAATCTACCATTTCTTATAAATTTTACCCATAGATCTATTTGTTACGAATACAACGACAGATTACATGGAAGAGTTGTTTTGTTATGTGTTACTAAAGTTTTCATATGTGTAAATCATGTTTCACAATATTCATGGGCTTTCTCGGTCTATATGTTAGTAACTGGAGTGTAGGATTGTTTTAATTATGCTGGTTGTATGAGATCTCAGTGTTGTTTTCAGTTACACTAATACATATTGTATTCCAGTAACAATAACATACATTGTTTTCTCAGTAGCAACAACACACATTGTCTCACTTACTTTCAGTTAATAATAACATACATTGTGTTCTCAGTAGCAACAACACAGTTTTTCCTAGTTACTTTCAGTAATAATAACACATATTGTGTTCTCAGTAATAATAACACACAATGTATTTTCAGTAACAACAGCACATATTGTGTTCTCAGTAACAACAACACACATTGTGTTCTCAGTAATAAGACACATTGTGTTCTCAGTTACTCTCAGTAACAATGACACATTGTGTTTTCAGTAGCAACACACATTGCGTTCTCAGTAGCAACAACACATATTGTTTCTCAGTAGCAACAACACACATTGTGTTCTCAATAATAATGCACATGGTGTTCTCAGAAACAAATAACATACATTGTGTTTTCAGTAACAACACACATTGTGTTTTCAGTAGCAACAACATATTCAGTAACAACAATACACATTGTATTCTCAGTATCAATACGTGTTTTGTTCTCAGTAACTATAACACAGATTGTGTTCTCAGTAACAATTCACGTTGTGTTCTCAGTAACAACACATATTGTATTGTCAGTAACAACAACACACATTGTATTGTTAGTAGCAACAACACAAATTTCTCTCTTACCCATACCAAATATATTCTAGAAATATCTTTGATATTTTCATACTTGTTCTTGAGAAGAAATCTCTCCAAACAGCATGGAAAACGTCTTGTAATTTATACGAGTGTGTCAAATATTTACCATATTTACCATATTGACTTCAATTGATAAATATTACTATACGTGAGTTTCAAACAGATAGATAGATAGTGATAGGTTTTTGTTGATAGATTTGCCATTACTCTTCCTCTTGAGTTCATCCGTTTACCACTACAAGTACACAATGCGCAGGAGTACGACTTAGGTCATTTTTGGATTCTTTCTCGTACCTTTATTTTCATACTTATATACAGGATGTTTCAAAACAACATCGACAACGTTTGGGATGTGATTCCTGACACCAAGATAAGACAAAAAGTATAGAACAACGTCGGTGCACAAATCCTTCCTTTCAGAGTTATAGGCTGCCGAAAACATGGAAAAATGAACTTTCGAGGTCCATAGCTCCAAAACTATGAGACCTACCGTAGTCGGGTAAAGATTTCACTTAGGAACTAATATATGCGCTATACAAAAATACTTGTTTCAGAATCCTAAGGTACTCACACAATAATTTATATAGAGGGAGTTTCGCTATGGGCATTTAATTGGAAGTACTCACCAACCACCTCTATAAAAATAGTTGCGAAAGTACCGCAGGATTCTGACTTGGATATTTGGATAGGACACATACTAGTTCCTAAGTGAAGTTTTGACCCGGCTACGGTAGGTTTCATAGTTTTGGAGCTATGGGCCTTTAAATTTCATTTTTTTTCATGTTTTTGGCAACCTATAACTCCGAAAGAAAGCATTTATGCACCCAGGTTGGTCAATACTTTTTGTTTTATCTTGGTGTCAGGAATCACCTTACAAACGTTGTCGGTTTTGTTTTGAAACACCCTGTATAGTCAAATGGTTATTCATATCTCCATATATCACTTACACAAATATAACTATAAGCGTCAAGCAGAGTGAAATCTATTGAGAAAGCCTGCTTTAGAGGATTGGTTTCATCTTAGTACGTAGTATGGATATGGTTTACCTTAGGTTTACAGTAAAACCTGTCTTTTACGGATCTTTATTAAACGGAAACTTGTGTTAAACAGAAATATTTCAGGGTCCCATGAATTTACTGGCTAAAATCATGTTAAATCTTCTTCATTAAATGGAAACCGTATTACGCGGACAACAGAAATCAAAATAAGCCTCACAATGGAAAATTTCAAGTTTCGGAGTGCAATATTTAAAAAGTTTTTAAACATCCTATGAGAGATTTTATATATATATATATATATATATATATATATATATATATATATATATATATATATATATATATATTATTTTTTAGTAAAACAGGTACTGATTTGCACACCGAAGCAGACACGACAAATATACATGCTTTACTTGAGAATTATACGGAAAATCTGAAAGAAAATGAGGAGGTGGAGGAAGAAGAGAAATAAGGCATTGAGTTGGAAGAAGAGTGTAAACCAAAGACTTAAGGAACTGCTACATTTGCCTTTCTCCGAAATTACACTGATATGCTTAGTGTGGTTTTTCAGGTTTAAGTCTCTGTGGGAAGTTGAGCAGACAAGCACCAGTGTGTACAGAAAACCCTCCTTGATTTTTGGAAAAATTAAGTTAACGTGTGTACAGTTTCTTTCTTTCTTTTTTTTTTTTTCATTGTAAGTTTTGCGTGTATTAATTTGTAGCAGCAATAAATACTACTTGTAAATTGAATAAGGTAATACAGCATCTTATTTTATATCAGTATGTCCATTTATGCATTTACTTTTATTTTCATAGGCGTACCTTCGATAACCGGAAACCTGTCTTTAACGGAAATTCTTGCGAGTCTCGTTCAATTTCGTTAAAGACATTTTTTACTATATTACAAAAATCGTTAATTTTAGTATTTCGAAACCCAACCATTTCATTTTATCAACCTCCAAGATACAGAGTGTCTCAAAAGTCCCTTGACATAGGATAACTCTGTTATTATCAGAGTTACAACAAAATGTAAGAGGAGAAACCGTCTCCAAATATAATGTTTTCAATCTAAAGTGAAGGATTTTTTTTTTTAATCGGACGAACCGTTTGGGCTGTACACTCTTTATGTGCCCAATGTTAAATGAAAATGTAGGCCTAACGTTGCCATTAACCTGGACCCACAGCATAAGTGAAGGAAAGTACTGTCTTTTACGGTAATGTATCAATGGCCAGCACAAATTTCGAACATGCCCCATTAACCATACTTTTACAAATTTGTCCACCTCTCGATAAATGGTAACGTTGCATTTGCATTTAACATTCGACGCATAAAGAATGTACAGCTCAAACGGCCCGTTCGATTTAAAAAAAAAAAAAAATCCTTCAATTTAGATTCAAAGCTTCATATTTGGAGACGGTTTCTCCTCTTACATTTTGTTGTAACTCTGATAATAACAGAGTTGTCCTATGTCAGGGGACTTTTGAGACACCCTATATATATATATATATATATATATATATATATATATATATATATATATATATATATATATATGTGTGTGTGTGTGTGTGTGTGTGGTGTGTAATCTTTGGGCAGTTTTGTTTCGTTAAACGCTAATAGGTCCTAATATTGTATAATTTTAATTTATTTCTGAAGTAATTTAAGGGAATTGAAAAAGGCGGGAAAATCATCTTACTTTACGGCCTTTAAAAGATATAGACTAATATCAGAAACTTCCATTGACTTGGAAGGAAAGAAACTTAGCGTGTAAATCACGTGCAACCAAAGTTAAAGAGGGTCATATATAATGCATGATCCACTTACTTTTCTTCTTCCCTTCCGACAAAGCCAAATATGGCCGGCCAGTCACTCTGTTATGTTTTATTGGATCAATGTGTATTAATATTCAAGCAATAAAGGAACACGATAAGAAACGTGTTCCAGGAATTCTATGAACCACCTTTCGACAAGGCTTTGGTCTAGTCAATGGGCACAACCCGACTGATATAAAGAAAATAACAAACAGAATGAAAAGAACATCAAAAGTTTGAAGAGTAGTTGATTTAAAAAAAAAAAACGAGAGAAGGGGGAGGAGAATAAACCACAGTAGTTTGATTGGAGTTGCTCAAAGTGTGGATGTTTCTCGGGTGCCATAAAGACCAATCTTTCCGCGTGTCGCTTTTAAGGTTCAAGATATTTTATAAGCTGTTTTATTATTTTTATTTTCTTTAAGGTACACACACAAACGTCGGTGTGTTTCGTACAGAACATCCTCCTACAAAAGTTTTTTTCTGAGTTCTTTTCTTTTTTTGGTGGGAGTGGATTGTAGACATTTACTTTTTCCTTTGCTATGTTTTTTTGTTTTCTTTTTTGATAAGATCAACACCTGCAGACCCACGTCAAGAGTTTACAGTAGATCTTGAAGTGAAGAACGGGTCAAGTCGAAAGCAATGGTTAAAGAAAAAGAAGGAAAAAAAGAGAGAAATATAAAATAAAGAAGACACCATAAGTTGTTTTAAAATAAGTTAAAGAAATAAACAGTGTTGCCAATTAGTATGTTTTTATGTGCAAGGACTCACTAGTTTGTGCTAAATAACAACGAAAAATTCCAAATTATTGGACACCAGGGAGCACCCATCGGTGGAGGTTCTCCGGGTACAGACTCCCACAAAACTTCGTAACTCAACATATGTACAGTTTCTCAACAAAACTATTTTGCTTAATAGATAAATGATTGCTGTATCATAGACATTTGATTTTACACTTCAACTGTATTCTTTCATTATAAAAACAATCGAGTTCTATCATTTTTTTTCTGGAAGTATAGGTGAAAGTACATATTACAATTAGGGTTGACCACAAAGTTCCGGTTTCGGCTTGGAGATCCGGTTTTCACAACCGATTCCGGAACCGGTTCCAAACCTGGATCTGAAAAACACGGTTCCAGAACCGGATCTTAGGAACTGGTTCCTAACCTGGATCCGAAAAACCCGGTTCCAGAACCGGATCTTATGAACCGGTTCCAGACCTGAATCCGAAAGCTCCCAAAGACCCGTAAAGGAGACACAAAGTTCACCTTCAAAACACTGCAAAGAGGACTACGCACTTGTCCCCTTCCCACGCAGACCCGCTTGTGCCCCCCCACACACAGAAAAAAATTGGTCTACCTTATTGTGAAAATAGAAAACGAAAACAGAACAGAGATAAATTATAGTAATAAGAGAGATTAAACAGAGTTAGGTCAGATGCGTCTGTCAGTAAGACCACAAGAAGTGGTTAAGGCAGGGGTAGTGGAGAAAAAAAAAACAGTGGGTGTTTAGCCAAATGAGTTTGCCAGTTTGCCTGTTTAGCCAATGAGTTTACCAGTTACCCAGTTTGTTTAGCTAAATGAGACAATCGGCCGCTACCTGTCGCTTCCACCATTTCATCTAGCACACTGTTCACAGCCTGCCAGCAGCTCGGGTTTAGAGTAGTGATGGCCACAAAGTTCTGGTTCCAGCGGAACCGGTTTCAGACCTGATCTGAAAACCAGGTTCTGGAACAGGATCTTGGGAACCAGTTCCAGACCTGGATCCAAAAAACCGGTTCCAGACCTGGATCCGAAAAAATCGGTTCTGGAACCGGATCTTCTAGAACCAGATCCATTCAGAGCCGAAAACTGGTTCCACCAGGAACTGGTTCTGGTCATTCCTAATTCCAATTACTTATGATTACTTACCGTCTTTTCGGGTGCAGAATAATAACCGTTCAATACTACATAGACGTAGTGACTTGTAGCACTGGATTCCCTCCAAAACTTGGACGGGTGATGGTGTGTGATGTGATGGTGTTCTATCACTAATAATCTAATGTAGTCGACTTTTTTTAAATTTAAATACATTTTCAGATAAGCGTGCGAGGCAAATTTGCACGTAATATCAACAAATCACAACAATGGAGAAAGAAATGGAATAAAGACGGCCAAGGCTTATGTTTCAAATCAATCTTTCCGGCATTCGCGTAGTAGTCCTGAGAAAGACGTAACAATGCCACGTCGTTCACATCACATGAAAGAATTTGGTTTGTATTATATGACATTTTCTCAATTAATATTAAAACCGGAAGTGGTAGTAGATTTCTATCACTTCCGGTTTTGGTAGAAAGATGTAGGATTTAGGATTTAGATTTCTGGGCTCTCGGCACCTAAGGCCATTTAGCCCGTCATGTTTTGAGGGATGACGTCCCTCAGCGAGCACACTATCCGGGGAAAGGGAAGGAAGAAATAATGGGATAAGGAAGAAAGCGGCCTGGGACCTATAAGTTAGGTACTGCCCCGGCCTAGTGTGAATGAAGAAAACCCAGGAAAACCTCATTCAGGGTGGCTGGCCTGAAAAAGCGTTTTACACTTTTTCGACCGAGTACCCCCACCGGGAATCGAACCCGGGACCGCTCGCACCGAAGGGACTACGCTACGCGGGACCACTAGAAAGATTTAGAAAGGGGATGGAATATTTTCTTGGAACGCTTAACTGGTTACAGAAAACCGCTTTTCGTTGTGGTTTGCCGTGTTTACTCTATAGTAATCAACGTAATTGGTTGATTTCTGGCACTTCTATAGAGGAGCAAGCAAGAGAAGATCTCTGCCAACTCGCAGCAGCGTTGCCATTACTAATGTTTCAAGACTTTTTAGGTGCTTCATTAGCTTTCTTAACGATGTAAAAACAGAGTGATCATGGTTGGTAACACTAGCAACGAAATAGGATCTGCCTTTTTCTTTCGTGCGTCTATAAGAAACTTCAGGGACCATCTTATGATGGCTCCTCTATAGTTTGAAGAAAAGTTTAAGATTGAAAGTGGTACCTTTTCATGAAACGATAAATCCCTTTCTCTGTTTTTGCTCTATGTAAATCAACAGCCGCGGATCCAGGATATAATCAAGGTAGGGGATAAACCATAGTTTACCTCTTTATCCAGTGTAAAGAAAGAAGGATTGAAGCCCATTTTATCCAGTGTACACCTGAGCCTCAAGGGGGGGGGAGGTATAGCTCCTATAACCCTTCCCTTGGATCCGCGCCTGTAGAACAACATTGTAACTGGAAAATCATAATGGATTTCTATTACTTTTGGTTTTAGTAGTGACTGAAAGATGGAAATGAAATGTATTCTTGAGATGTTTAATCGATTCTAGAAAACCGCCTCTCGTTATACAGGGCGACCAATAAAACCTCCCACGTTTTAAAGGCTAATAAAACAAAATGTATTGCAGATAAAGACTTGTTTCTTCAAAAATATATATTGAAATTGAAGACAGTTTTGCAGTTACTTTGTCCTGATTTGAATGACACAACAACTGACGATACAGTTATTGTCAATACTATGCAATAAAACTTCCCAGTTTTTGACCAACTGTCAGTGGAGAAGCCCGTTGTCTTCAGTCGCCATTATGATTTGGTCGCCTACACAATTGAAATGTTATTCAAAAGTAGTAGTTTTGTGATTACAGTCCAAATAGCTTTCCGCTTAAAGTTTACTGTATACTAATCAAAATAAGAGGCCTGATCACCAAAGACTGATACTGATTATTGCACCGCAGTTTCTTTGTTGCCGAATGCTGGCACATTTCATCGTTGAAAGAGTTGTGTTTCATGTATACTCTCACTAGGTGGTAGCATTGTCGTATCGGTAGGTTGGAAGAACTTAGAAGAACTTGTAGCTGTCATTAAAAAAAAAAAAAATCTTGAAACCTTACCATATTTCACCGTGTACACATAGTCTTGAAAGGGTCATAAAAAGTTTTTTTCCATCTTGCAAGGAGTTGAACGACGCGCAACTTTCTGGGACGTCTTCCTTGCTACCTGCTATCGCCCTCCCGCTGACATAAAAGAAAAACCAGTTTCGCCGCTTCCGAAACAACGGATTCTTTTGGAGAGGGAGGGGAAGTGCGCCAAAATACACGTTTTTAATGAGGAGGTTCACTGTTTGTCCACTAGAGTGCAGTGCTGCATGTGTGAAGAAACCTTTCTTCCTTTCAAGAAGTTGTAACATGTAAAGAGTAAATAAAAAGATCGGGTTGAAAGTTTTTCTTTTTTTTTTTTTTATGACAGCTACAAGATTCATTTAACGTGGCAATGTAACTTTAGACACTTCTTCCATTTCGCCCCACAACATGCTGTGTATATGCATACAATGAACGTTACAAGAGAAAAATAATATGGAGCAATAAAGTTTTGTTTTCGCTTGAACCATACAGCTTCTGAAACACACGAAAAGCTCAAGCAAGCTTCTTCCGGAGTCAACAGTCGTGGTACCCAACGGGCAAAAACAGAGTTGTATGGAGGTGATCGTGCATTATTGAAAAAACACTACCATATGAAATTTCCAACACTTCACTTAGTTTACGTAATGTTATCGATCCTCACGGACTATCACAGCAGTAGTATTGATGTTTCTTTCTGTCACAGCAGAGGCCGTAACACCAGGCCCATCTTGCTTAACATATGAAACTCGTCCTTGTTTGAATTCTTTGAACCACTGAAACACTGTTGCTCGAGGTAATGCACTTTCACCGTATAAGCTTGCTTGAGCTTTTCGTATGTTCCAGAAGCTGTATGATTCAAGAGAAAACAAAACTTTATTGCTCCATACTGTTCTTCTCGTCTAACCTCAACAGCACGTTGTGAGGTGAAATGGGAGCAATGTCTAAAACACAGCGGATTACTTCCAAACTACTGATACGACAATGCTGTCACCTAGTGAGAGTATACATGAAACACGACTTTTTCAATTATCAAACGTGCCGGCATTCTGCAACAAAGGAAAGTGCGGTACAATAATTAGTCTCTCTCTTTGGTGATCAGCCCTCGATCGGAAGACTAATTTGCAATAGGTCGAAAATTTTCAAACAAAAGGTTCAGCATTGAAAAAAAAAAATCATATGCCCTGCAAGTTCTATACATCTATTGTACTTTCTTCTATCCTGTTTCTATAGTTAATATCCCTTTGTTTTAAACACCATTCATGACGTATGCAGTTCATAATCTCACGTTAGGCACCGGCGCTAAGGGAGACGGTGTTGATGATAATACGAAAGGATGGTATGAAGGGAATGGGAGGAAACGGGAGAACTCCAAGAAAACCCACATATTACGATGTGTCATTAATTTGTTCGTTAAAAATTTTGTATCTATCTATCTAACTCTATGGCCTATGGAAATCGGAGGTTCAATGTCGTGTTCACAGAAACTTTCCATTGCCTTCACCCATGCCGTAAGTGTCGGTGGACCACTGATGGGCAACTAGCGACATCTAGTCGAACATTGGCGGCCCCACAGCGACTATCCGCGGTGGCCCTACTTCCGTTTTGAAAATTACGCCACCTGCGGCAGAGACGCAACGAAACGTCAATGAACCAAAAATTTGCGCCACCAAATTATGTTAAATTACCTAAATGGATGATTTGTTTACATTAAGGTAAGTCTTTTAAAAAACACTAAAAAAGGAAGCACCCCAGGATAGGCGCGAAGCACCAACCTTAGGATTGGTAGGCTCCTGTTTTTCCGACTTCGCCGCTGAAGTGATGAAGAAAATCTTGCTTGTAGAGGGATAAATCGTTGATGTCCTTTTAATTTGGCCAATCAGAGTGCTCCTTTAAATGTGTATATTCGATGATAATCGTTTGGGATCAGATAAAATGCGTTCGCCATGTAATTTTATAACAAAATGGCATGCGTCTATTTACTTTATTTCATAGTTTTCCCATATTCACTTTCAAATGATCAGCGATAGTTGCCATCTAAAGTCATACAATTATAGGTACTCATCTCAAGATTTTTCACTTCATGATGTAGAGGCAGGAGTTGCTCTTGACCCCTGGAGCTCACTATAGAAACAATTCGTCAGGAAATAATATTATAGTTATAGCAATAACTGCATGCACGTGACTACCGATAGTTCGTGTTGGTCCCTTCGCGATTCTCCGCGACGAATCGAAGGATCGCGCACCAAAATGGAGTGCCTGCTTCTACGCGATGGTAACTTCAAAAGCTCGACTGTAGATTGTTGTTTTGACTCGACGAACGGCGCCAGTGGTGCATTAGCAGCAATCCTTCGACACGTCGCTATATCGATGATCGACATTTACCGGCAAGTGGGCACTAAGTGTTGGAGACGTTTACAGCATAATTTCTGTTCTTAGCCAACTGAATCCAGTTTCTACTTTGAATTCCTATTTCTTCGAGATCAATCTTAATATTGTTCTCCCAGCTGCACCTAGGTCTTCCTAATAGCTGTTTTCCGATTGGATTTCCACTTAAAAGTTTGAAAGCGTTTTACTTTCTTCCATTCTGGCTACATGATCTGCCCACCTGAGCCACCTAAACTCGATGACCCTAAGGTTTGGTGAACGGTATAAATGATGCAGTCCTCCTTATAAAGTTTCCGCCATTTCACATTCCCGTATTTCTTGATTCGGGAATATTCGTCTCAGGATTTTATTCCCAAATATTTTGGGTCTGCGTTATGCCCTCAGAGTCAGCAACCATGTTTCCCAACAATACAGCAGAACAGGCATAATTATCGATTCATACAGGGTGGCCCAAAAGTAGGTATACACCCCTGTATTGATCAAGTATAACATTCTAGCTTATAGATTTATTTGCTTCGGCTATTCCGAGCTTAAGATACAAATACAAAAACATTAAGAAGAAATAATAAAGAAATTGAGTCTACCTGATGGATAGATAACAATACTAAATTATATAAAAAGCAATGAGTTGACCAGTACGGGACTGAGTACCTACTTTTGGGCTACCCTGTATATTTTCAAATTCCTAGACGGAATTCGCGACGTTAAAAGATTTTGAACTGAATGATAACATGAATTTCTTGCTTTCAGTCCACGTTTAATTTCTTCGTGGACGTGATTTTGATCTGGTGGCATTGATCTCCACAAACTGTATCACATAATTAAAATACAATATTTTCCATGATTATTGGTTGGTAACACTTGTTGATCTCAGAACTCAAGATTTTTGTCCATACTTTAAATGTTCCAATCTTCTTTCGTTTGACTTTACTATTCCAAAACCGTTTCGACTTTATTTTTTTCTTCGTTGCGTTTCACTATTTTTTTTCTTTTTTGTTATCTCTTTACCTTGCACATCATTTTTCTTCGTATTAATTCCGGTTGGCAGAAGAGAAACACAAAATATCAGTATGGCCAAGTCATAGTTAAAAAAGAAAGAGGAAAAAAAAGTTCTGTTGGGATCCAAAATGGCTCTGGCCTCAACGAAGAAGTCTACCAATTGAGAAGTCTTCACCTCATTTGAAACTACTGGATCTTAACTTAATAACTCTTATTTTCTTGTTTTTGTTTCTTCTTTGTTTTTTTAAATGGTTGAACTTTGTTTCTTGTACTTTCCTTGAGGAAGAAACAGTGAAACACTGTCTTATGTATTCATACACATACAAACTCGAAACTAGTTGAAGCTTCTTTTTAGTTTATTTTGTTGTTTCTTTTTGTTCTTTGTTTTCCTTTTATCTTCGTTTTTTATGGTTCCAAACTGGTTAGAAAGATTGTGAGCGTTCAACGAGTTGAAATGCCTTTTAATTATCTGCTTAGGTGGGAAAAAAGTGTGTGCTTCAAGGTATTTGAGAAGAACACTTACCTTCGTGTTGTCGCTAATGTTGAAGAAGGCTCTGTGAAAGATATATAACTTCAGTTCAGTTTTCTTGCTGTTAGTAGTAGAGGAACTGAAAAGTACTGATGCACACGGGACGAGACATGTCTCAAACTTTATTTTGTCTCGTCTCGTCTCGTCTCGGAAATGGAACTATATTAAAATCGATGTGTATTTTGTGGAATTAGAGATGAGACGCAGAAACAGTTTGTAAACAGGGCCGGCTCTACCATATGTGCAATATGTGCACTTGCACTGGGTGGCAAGTTCCGAGGGGCTACAAAATCTGTCATAAGTATATTATTTAAATTAAATATTTCTTGTTGAAAACAGACTTCATGATGATGATAGTTAAATTTATAAAGTTGACCCTCTATTTGATTACTAAACTCATAAAAACTCAATACTTGAATTCTCGAACAGCTGCGAACACGTTTCATTTTAGTTATCACAGTTTTGATATGAAAACAAGTATTGTGTTTATCACAAACAAGTTCCTTATCATTGAAGGTGGAAACAAGTTTTTAAAAAAAATAACAGATGTAGAAGCAAAATCAAGAAATAAAGATAAAAGAGCTAGTTGCATTAGAATTGTAAACTGATATATTGAGATTGAAGCTCGATATTGATTTCTATAACAAGGATTACCACCTTTAATCTGCAAGTGTGTTTGCCTCATGTTTCTCTAACATGATAGATTATTATTTTAAGAAAAAAAAGACTCAACGAGATCATATTTGTAACGTTTACACCTTTCTGAGTGCGAGTGTACTTTCCTCCCCCTTCGTTGTTCATAATGAGGTAGCATATTTAAAATCGTGGCTTTTAACATTTGTTCTTTCTGGAGAAAGGGGGCGGCAAATGATGCGACTGCACTGGGCGACAAATTGCCTAGGGCCGTCCTTGTTTGTGAAATGTCTCGTCTCCTTCCTAATATCTTGAATAGCTTCGACTGAATTTTAAAATTATTTCGAAAGAAGTATTCAAATAGATAGAAATATATATCTTCAAGCTAACACGAACATTTATAAATTTAAAAGAGCAGGAAATGCCTAAAATTAATTAATGAAAATAATGGCGTTCCTTTACGCATTGCTGTTATTTGAGTAGTAAACATACATACAACTTAATGTGGGTACTTAACCATATGGGTTCCCACCAGAAATCGAACACGAGTCCTCTGCACCAAATTGGTTGATAAGTGTGTTCAGCTGAAACTTAGGATCCTGTTCAGCAACAAGACGTGGACCTTCAGCAGGATCCAAAACATATAAACTTCCACCGGGAATCGAACCTTTGTCATGCCTGCGTGTACCTTACCCATATAGAGAGTTCTCTGTCATAACTAAAGTTTGTAGTAAATTGTGAGGTTTGCTGAAACTTTATCATAAGTTGTAAGGTTTGTTGTATGTTCAGAATGTAGTAAATTTTCCAGACCTTAGTTTTTAGATATTTTACGTCGTCTTGAAATTTCAGACGAGACAGGAATATATTTTCGAGGTGAGACAGTATCTTCCTGAGACGAGACGAGACGAGACATATTTAACTCTCATTTCGTCTACTGTGTAACTCTAATCAGTGGTTATGGAATAGAAGTAAACTGCAGTGGTTAACCGGTTCGCTAGAACCGGTTGTTAAAATATTTCGAGTTTGCGCCAGTTTTGCGCAGGAACAGTAAATTTTAGTTCAACTATCTGTTTTTTTAGAAATTCTTACAGCTACAGGATTAAACATTTGGTCTGTCAGGAAAAGGTATAACGCGTTTATTTCGTAATCTCAGTTGTCAGATTTCAAGAATGAGAACTGGGTTCACACAGGCACGTAGCCAGGATTTCGTGAAGGAAGGGGGGGGAGGGGTCCGTGACATGAAATACTGTGGTCATCACACCAGGGGCTCGATCATTCTAAACTATTTTACTGAAACATATATTGGTTCGTTTAGCCAGGATTTCGTAACGGCGGGGGGTGGGGGGTGAAAAATTCTGAAGGCCCAGGAGCTTGATCAATCTAAACTACTTTACTATCAACATATATTGGTTTGCTAGGACAATAAAATGATGATATGTTCGCAAGTATTTTAATAAAAAAAACTATGAAGGAATCTAGAGTAGAATAATAATAATAATAATAATAATAACGTATTGAAGATTTTACAATATTTACGTTCTTCCTCAGTTTATTCAAATATAACAATTTTCCTTTCATTATGACCCCAACTATTATAAAAAGTACATATTCACTTTTATAAAAACTACATACCCAATAATGTCTTGTAAACTATTTTACAATATCTGTGTTCCTTTCTCTGTTGATTCAAATGCTAACGAACATTCCACACAAAAAATTTGTTTTTATTATTACGCCAACTACTGTCGGTTCCAAATGACAGATTAAAGGAGCATTAGAAATTTTTTCTTGAAATAGCATGTTTGATACTGCAAGGATGCGATGACGAAAAATTATGATAAATAATGTCCACACTGTTACACAACGACACGATGCTTTCGGAAGCTTGAAATCTTCTCATTTTATTTTGTTTAATCCTTCCTTAATTTTGTTTTCATTTCTGGTCTCGAAGGGGGGAGTCCGGACCCCCTGGACTCCCCCCCTTGGCTACGTGCGTGGTTCACATGAGTGGAGTGGTAACGATTATTCATATTTGAAATGCATACATACTATTATCAACAATTGTCGATCCATTGAAGTATTTCCAATACTTTAGATAACCATCAACCTTGGATAATTCGTTTCCAACATATTCACAGTGCTACCTAATTTCATCCCACCACCATTTATTAGAATGCTGTGTAGGTCTTTACTTGTCACTTATGGTATCCAGTAAAGAATTTGCTTTTGTTTTATAAGAGAATTATATCAATCTATCTACCTCTCCGTTTACTCTCTTTCTCTCTCTGCATATATATATACAGGATGTTTCAAAACAACGCCGACAACGTTGGAAAGTGATTCCTGACACCAAGGTAAGACAAAAAGTATAGACCAACCTGGGTGCACAAATGCTTTCTTTCGGAGTTATAGGCTGTCGAAAACATGAAAAATTGAAGTTTGAAGGTCCATAGGTCCGAAACTGTGTTACCTATCGTAGTCGGGTAAAGACTTCACTTAGGAACTAGTATGTGCCCTATCAAAAAATCCAAGTTTCAGAATCCTGCGGTACTTCCGCCACAGTTTTTATGGAGGTAATTGGTGAGTACTTGAAATTATATTCCGGTAGTCAAACTCCCTCTATATCATTATTTTATATACAGTACAAATCTGAATTTTTTTAAAAAAAGTATGTACAGTCAACAACAAAAGTTTCTCCCTTCTGACTGCTATAACTCCATTAGATCGGGTACTGTACTTTTACTGGTATCGCAATCGTCTGGACAGATGCAACCCATTTTCACGTAACTTTTCCAATAGTTTACAAGCCTGTATAGCACTGTAACAGGCTCTTAATGCACGAAAGAAATCTCCAATTTAAGATTAACTTACGTTATATTATTTGGAGAGTGCTTTCCAATGAGTGCCATCTCTCTCTCTCTCTCTCTCGCTATATATATATATATATATATATATATATATATATATATATATATATACCCGGTGTTTCTGTAATGCTGTGCAAAACTCAGAGGGATGCATCGTTTTGGAGATACGGGCCGCCGACAATTTGTCGCAACGGTACAAAAATGTCCATAACTAGAGAAGGAAATGTCGGATTAAGGTCCGGTCAAAGGCAGTGTGCATTATTTTTACCTGCAGATTTCATTAATTTTGGAATGGATTGAAAGCAGGAGCGGCGCAAGGGTATTCCCAGAGAAATATAGGATATTTCGAATATCTGCAACAAACATGCGACGAGAGATTGGAAACTGTGTTCATTACTGATGTTTCGGATAGTCATGATGCCACTAGCTTAATTATGAGCTGCACACAGTAGTATGCTGTGAAAGAAAGGGGTACGTACGTACGTGATGGTCACTGTGCACGTGGGTAAGATGGAGAGGGAGAGTGGACAAGCACAAAAGAAGGAATCCAAAGTGAGGAACTGCTACTAGCACATGCGACAGTACAATAATTACACGGTAGGAGCGTGAAAGAAAGCCGTAGCAGGACGGCCCGCGCAGACGAACACAAATGATTCTGGGAATCTAGTTCGGTGCAGGACGTTATATGTGTACAGCGAACGTACAATGAAACAACAAAGAAAGATGGATGTAAAATCCCTTGGGTATCGTACGGAAAGAAGGGCGAATACGTTTGGCAACAGCACAGAACAAAGCCATTAGAGAAAAATGAAATATTTCAGTTTTACGTCCCACTGTTATCCCGGTTAGGCTAAACGAGACGGAACAAAGCCATTAGACACTGCTCGTAAAACAAAGCCAAATAAACTCTAACGTGTAAACATCGTAAATGTACTGTGCATAAACCATAGAGACTGTATTACTATATGCAGTTTCACAGTACATGTTCAAAATGACGTCCTCTGGCGTCGATGCGTACATAACAGCGTCGGAGAAAGCTTTGTCATACACACGCAAATATCTCTGGAGTGGTTCGGATGCTGTCAATGGCAGCGACGATGCGTGTCAGGAGGGCCTCTTCGCTCTTTACAGGAGTTTCGTAGACAAGGCTTTTCATGTGGCCCAAGAAGAAATGGGGTGGGGTGAGGTCCGGCGAACGAGCGGGCTATGCAACAGGACCCTCTCGTCCGATCCACTATCTGGGAATGTTTCATAGAAATAAGCATGAGCAACAGCAGTAAAGTGGGCTGGTGGTCCGTCACGCCGAAACCACATCTGCTGTCGAACAACAAGCGGGACAGTTTCTGATAGTTCTGGAAGCGTATGATGCAGAAACACCGCGTACACTGGTGCAGTTAAGCGTGAAAGAAAAAGATAGGGCCTAGTAAGTACTCACCAATCATGCCTGCCCACACGTTCACTGCAAATTTCTCTTGATGGTTCCCTACAATTGTTGCGTGAAGGTTTTCGGCAGCCCACACGTGACTGACTATTACGACTATTAAACACACTGTCTCTAGTAAAGCAGGCTTCATCGGTGGACAATACCGAGGCATGAAAATGAGGATTGGCCACACAGCGCTGCACAAGCCATTCACAAAATATGATACGAGAGTCGAAATCAGCTGTACTCAATGTTTGCATTCTTTGTGGATGGTAGGGATGCAATTCCTGTTCATGTAGTACCTTGCACACAGTACTGTGTGCCACTCCAATATCATGTGCTATGGCCCGAGTGCTTGTTGAAGGTTGCTCCTCCACACGCGGAAGCACCTCTTCTTCGAAGGCAAGCGTTCTGGTACTTCTATGTCCCCACGGTCGTGAAATTGTGGTCGCAACTGTCCCGTTTCCCGCAAACGCTGGAAAACGCGCGAGAATATGCAACGCATGGGATGTCTTTTTTGCGGAACTCGTGCACGATATAACCTCTCCGCTTCAAGGCTGTTTCCATTCGCCATTCCATAAGAAGAAACATATCTGCGAGCTCGTCAAATGCAAACTCCATTGCACTGAAAAGGTAATTCACACAAACTACAACCGGACGAACACGACACCAGTCTGTCAACACTAACCAACTCAAAACATGCTTTATGAACCATATTTGACGAAACACCTCACAGGAAACTGACAGCTGATGCGGTACACACAAGAACCTTTCGAACTGCAGTAGAGAGGGCGTGTTTCCATTCGTGCTCTCGTTGGTGTCGACTGGCATGCCGTCTACAGGCTCTTTACTTACTCTCCCTGTGTTTGTCTTGTTTCTAATAAAATGTGTTCACAGGTATTATGCGTTCACAGGTATAAGAAAATAACTGCATCCCTTGCTTTTGTCGATACACGCGATAAACGTCGTCTGTAACTTTTGTGATACATTAACATAATTTCAAGTAGACCAAGATGCAGCTAACCGGAATCATTTTTGTTCGTCTGCGCGGAGAGTTGGGGTGATGAAGGATTCGTTGATAGGATGAAGAAGATGTAGAGGATGACAAATAGATGAGAATGATCGCCTTAAGATTAGTGCTCGTAGACTGAAGAGAGTGTTTTGGGACAAGATAAGTTTTTATCTATTACTAAATCTAAGTGGTTGTTTGTAGCAGTTTAGCATTCCTTTTCAGCATTAAGGCTATATGAGACATGGACTTACAGTTTAAGGTGGAATTTGAACCACATAATGCATTCAATTTTCAATGTTTTCTCACCGAGAATTTACTTTGGGGTTACGAGTACCAAAGACAGATCAGTAGACCAATATGGAATGCTCGCCAACCAGACATGGAGTGAGTCATAATGTTGTGGGTCAAATGGGTCAAGAACTTCATTGAATTTTGAATATTGATATTTGTAAATTGTAATGATAGAAATACCATTTAACTACTTGGCTTTCAAGATTCAAATTTTACGCTGTTTTTTTTCTTTCCTTTATGTTTGCCTACTTTACCTTGATTTGGGACTTCCAAATTTCATCCTATTTTCCACAGAAAAATACCTCTAATTCAACCAGGAAATAATTATATATGATAATGAAAATGAAATTCATCATAATATGGCCCATGAGAAACACTTTACCATTTTGTATCATTAAGGTCAGATCCACCAGTACTGTACCAGAGCAGTGCTTGAGCGATTGATCGTAGAAGTTCGATCTCCGATTAGTGATAATTTCACAGCCTTGTTTTATTACAAGTGTAAACTCTTTAGTCAGTGAAGAGGAGGATGTGGATCATGGGTTATCAAACTCCGATCGATTGATAATTTCACAGCCTTGTTCTATTACAAGTGTAAACTCTTTAGTCAGTGAAGAGGAGGATGTGGATCATGGGTTATCAAACTCCGATCGATTGATAATTTCACAGCCTTGTTCTATTACAAGTGTAAACTCTTTAGTCAGTGAAGAGGAGGATGTGGATCATGGGTTATCAAACTCCGATCGAGTGATAATTTCACAGCCTTGTTCTATTACAAGTGTAAACTCTTTAGTCAGTGAAGAGGAGGATGTGGATCATGGGTTATCAAACTCCGATCGATTGATAATTTCACAGCCTTGTTCTATTACAAGTGTAAACTCTTTAGTCAGTGAAGAGGTGGATGTGGATCATGGGTTAGAGTTGGTGATGATGGGTTTAGGTGGATGGTGGATCGGAGTGGGTCACAGTGGGTCATGGTGGGTCGTAAATGATGTTCGGTCAGTGGGTCATGGGTTAAGTTTCCATTGACTCACGCCATCTCTGTCGCCAACTCTAGTACTATTTGAACAAGAAACCTTCGTGCCAGACATGAACACCACTAAGCCATTAAGCTACAGGGTTTCTAAGAACGAAAACTTACAGGAAGAAGAAACAAAAGGGAAACAAGAAATTTAGAAACTGAGCAATATCAATAGTAATTCTTCTTCTTCGCCTTCTTCTTCTTTGGTGCATTCAAAACATGAATCTTAATCCATGAGAAGTAACGTTAAGTTTTACAGAGAGGGGATTCTCTTAATAAGAATTGATAGCCCTTTCTACTGGAAAAGCTGGAGCTGGGAAAACAAGGGCGATCCCTATACTTCGGGAAGCGACTCCTTTATCCCGCAAATGAGGAGAGGAGTCCTTTCCTCCCTTCTCTCCCGCTACTCTTGTCTCTTGTATTTGTGTCCAAAAATCTTTGTCCTTTTTTTTTCCGTCTCCTCCCTCTTTCCTCCTAGCTGTTATAACCTCAAACGGCTAGTATTAGTATTACTAGCTTGTGTAGTAATGGTGGTAGAATAGGAGGTTGGTTTTTCGTAGGGATAAAGAATTCTGTGCGCAGCTCGTATACGATGTTAAAATGGGAATCCGTCTGAATCCATGAAAGAACCAGCGTCTTAGCATGATTTTCTTTCTTTCTCTTTATTTCTTGTTTCTTTTTTTGTTTGTTTCTTGATTCTAAACTCCTTTTTCAACTCCTTTGCTCTGTTTCTGAACTGTTCCTATTAGACCAGGTTTTTGTGGATGCTCTACAACGTTGATCTCCTATAAGAGTAAATCTTCATTGGGAACGGTCTGTGTGGTTTACAGCCACAGCTAGTAGCGTCTGGTAAAAGTCATGGTTCTTTACATGTTTCGTGAACCCATTTTTCACACAAAACGCATAGATACTGGTCGAGATGTTCATACACTAGTTTTTTGTTCGTTTATATCCAGCTTGAACCGTTGTGTAGAAATGTAGAACAAACCACAGGATGTTTCAAAAATCTTTAGAATCATCATAGTTCGTACATTTTATGTTTCTTTCTTTAAAAAAAAAAAAAAAGAAAGAAACCGTGTACATAGTAAACAACCATTTTCATAATTTCATATTTACTTAACACGGAAAATAAGTGCCACATTTAGTTGTACCTTGATATTACTTTAGCGTAGCTAAAGGGTGCGTAATGCCTTTCACGTTTATGTATGCCTGTAATTTGTAAATTCCTTTCTTCTCGTGTTGAACATCAAACGGCTTGATACAATTTGGCGAATATTTGGCGATTTATTTAATACTAGTTGAATATACCCATGCTTCGTACGGAGGCTGTATTTGGAAGGGAAGGCCTGTGGGAGTATCGCCATTGATCTCAGCGACCGCGAAAACTATGGATTTGATACTAGTATTGGTCATTTTGGACTATTTTTTACATGTCTCGGTCCCCCCTCCCTTCCGCTGACTCCCGGCTCGCATCCAATTGTAACTAAATTTGCAAGTTATCGCTAATGGAAGTGTCACCATTGATTTCAGCGACCGCGAAAACTATGGATTTGACACTAATATCAGTCATTTTGGATTACTTTTATATGTCTCGGTATCTCACCCCACTCCCCACCCCGGTGACCCCCGACCCGGAGCCGAATAACGTGAATTTGGAAGTTAATGCGATCGGAGTTTCACCATTGATTTCAGCGACAATGAAAACTATGAATTCGACACTAATATAGGTCATTTTCTACTACTTTTACATGTCCCGGTAAACGCCTCCTGAGACCCCCCTGGTTCGAATTTTGACAAAAACGTTTAACTCGTTTACAAAAACGTTTGACATTTAAACCAAGGTATTCGTGACTAAAATTTGGTAACTCTCGTCAATTTGTCTGGTTCTCAAGTCGGTTCCAAGCCCCTGAGACCCCCTGGTTCGAAATTTGAAAAAAGAGCTTCTTCTTGATCTGGGGCCTGGGCCAAGGTACCCCTGACCAAAATTTGGTAACTCTTGGTCCACTCGTCTGGTCCCCAGGCCGCATACAGACAGACAGACAAACACACAGACACACTCTTTATTTTATTTATATTAGATGAGATAGATTAGATTAGATAGTTTCAGAACTAATACTGAGTATATGTTGCACCATTTGCTGCCACCTTTTTCTCCAGAAAAAAATCTTAAAAAATCACTATTTCAAGTGTGCTACCCCATCATGAACAACGAAGTGAAGGAAAACTGTACTTGCACTCAGAAAGGCTTAAGTACTACAAAATCAACCTGGTTGTGTTTGTTTTTTCTTTAAATAATAATTTATTATGTTAGTGAAAGATAAGGTAAGCACACCTGCAGAAGAAAGATGCTAACTTTTTTTTTTATTATTATTTTATAGAATTCAATATCGAGCTTCAATCTCAATATATCAGTTTGCAATCCCAGTGCAACTAGCTATTTTGTCTTAACTTCTTGATTTTCCTTTTATATCTGTTAAAATTTTAAAAAAAAGAAAACTTGTTCCCATCCTCAATGATAAGGAATTTGCTTGTGACAAAGACAACACTAGTTGATAACTAATTATACAGAACAAGTGTTCGTTGCTGTTAGAGAATTGAGTTTTTGTATCTGACAACAATCAAGTAATTCATGCTGGGATTTGTTTGACCATTTGCTTTAGCACTGTCCATGTGACCGTAAACTAATGCGAGCTAAACATGATTTATGAATGTAGCCACTACTCAAATAGGTTAACTTAGTAAATTTAACTCATGAAGTCTGTTTCCACCAAGAAATATTTATTTTAAATAATATAGTTGTGACAGATTTTGCCGCCCCTCGAAGCTTGGCGCCCCGTTCAAATGCACGTGTTGCACGTATGGTAGAGCCAGCCCTTGAAGTCGGTTGTTAACTACATTCAAAAATTAATTTCGAACTGTTCAGTAGTTTTTCCGAGACTCGATTCCATACAAGTTAACATTCATTTTTATACAGGGTGTTACAAAATTTGTCACAATATTTTGGGAATAGATTCCTCACATCAAAAAAGAAGAGAAAAGAAAAGAAAAAGAAAAGAAAAAAGAAGAGAAAAGAAAAGAAAAGAAAAAGAAAAGAAAAGAAAAAAAGAAAAAATAGAAAAGAAAGGAAAAGAAAAAAGAAAAGAGAAAAGAAGAGAAAAGAAAAGAAAAGAAAAGAAAAGAAAAGAAAAGAAAAGAAAAGAAAAGAAATAAGTTCATATGGACCTGTGGTCGGAAGTGCATAGTTTCGCAGTTATAGGGTGCCGAAAACGTAAAAGAAATGAATTTAAATGTCCATAGTTCCACTACTATAGGATCGATCGTGGTCAGGTGAAGACAACACTGAGGAACTAGCGTCTGAACTATCCAAATATCGATCTTTCAAAACCTCCGGTACTTGCACAATCATTTTTAGAGAGGCTGTTTTGGAAGTACTTGATCATTACAGTCCGGATTGATATGCAAAATGCATGTGTATAGTAACATGTGGAAACGTATTGAAAGTTTTTTCTTCTTTCTGATGGACTTGAAAGGATTCATTTCAGACCCGTATCATAGTGCATATAAGTGCATATTTTGAGTGAATTTCGATGTGCATGCCTATTCCGTAAACTTAGTATACTGCATGTTTCCGAATTTTATTGCTGCATAATAGCATATTTCAGAGTACGGTATATCACAAGAAACTAGGTTACATTTAAAGTGAACTGAAACACTTTGTAAAAGCAGAAGTAGATTTTAAAAAAGAAGCATTGAGTATGTGGCTTACAATCCTAGGTAAATTACAGAGGGTTTACAGAAGAAAACCTAAGGAAGACGTTCATAGACGGGAATGGGGAATGGCGGAAACTGCATAACGAGGAACTACACAATTTATACGGTTTACCAAACATTGTTAGGGTCATCAAGTCTAGGAGGCTCAGGTGGGCAGGTCATATAGTCAGAATGGAAGAAAGTAGAAACGCTTTTAAAGTCTTAATTGGAAGTCCAATCGGAAAGCAATCATTAGGGTGAACTAGGCGCGGAAGGGAGGACAATATTAAGATGGATCTCGCAGAAATAGGAGTACAAAGTAGAAGCTGGATCCAGTTGGTTAAGGATATAACGCGACATTAAACCTCCGAGTTCCATAGTCCACAGAGTTAGATTTTTAGACGCTCATAGTTCATTTCAATAGGTCATTAAAGTATTTTCGTAAGAAATTGAAATTTTATTTTCTTAGTGTGTATTTCAGTGCATATGTTAAAATTTTTAATGCATATTTTAGTGCATATTTTTGGTATTTTTCGTACATATTTGCATGCATATCTCGGGGTTTGTTTGTGCATGAAAATCCGGGCTCTGTTGATCATTCTTCACCTACCTCTCTAAAAAATGTTGTGCAAGTACTGAAGCGTTCTTAAGCATAGATATCTGGATAGTTCACATACGATAGACCCAAGGGCGTCCACGTTGTAGTTTCCAAGGGGGGGGGGCAAGAAAAAGCGACATTTCAATATAGTTTCAAATTTTGCTGTAACTATTCTAAAAATTTTATTGGGTTTCCGATATTCCTAAGTACATTTTCCGAATTACAGAGGGCAAGCGCCCCACCTTGCCCCTCCTGATGGGCTCCCTTGGATAGACTCGATTACGATAGATCCCATAGAAGTAGAGCTAAGAACTTTTAAAATTTACTTATTTCACTTTTTCGGCACCCTATAACTCCGAAACTATCCACTTTTGAGCACAGGTCCGTATGAAGTTATTTTCTTATTTTAATGTGAGGTATCTGTGGCAAATTTTTGTAACACCCTGTATATTAGATGACTCATTGCTGTGAAACGTTAAAAAAATTAATAATTCGATTTCGTTACATGACAATATTTATAACCATTGTTGGAAGATTAAAGTATCTTCGTAATAATCCATAACAATTAAGAAGAGGAAGAGTTATGGTTTATATTCTACCTTATAATTGGTGTTTAGATGTAATATTTAAGATGAAAAAAATGCTGATTAAGGAGTGAGGTGTGGTGTGAAGAAGCAGAAGTATCATCTTATCCAGGTAACGACCCGCCTAACTGGTAATATTCGTTTACAAACTTTGCCACAACCTGCACTTCCCAAACCAAAGGAGCTCTCTCTCTTTAATTTAAACAGTGTACTTAAACGGGGCAGTTAGGATGCTTTCAAAATCAAAGACGATTGCAATTAGCGGAAGGTGTTCCGGACAATTAGAGCAGAACTAAGCACCTCTTTACGAAGGGAAGGAGGGACTTCACGGGGGAAAGTTGGAGGAAGGCTTCTTGTTTCAAGGACAAAAATTAATCTTTCTCGTACTACTGTTGTTCAGGTTACATTAGAAAATTATAACAAAAATTAACTGCCTTACTGAAAACTGACTCCATGCGCGTATTCAGTGCTCCTATATGGAGTTAAGTCGTTATTGTTTACGCCTTTTGGTATTTGTTGCCTGAGTTCTATTTCCGTGCAGGTACAGATTTTTGTACTGACCACTCAGAAACATGGGCATTACGCAAAACTGATGAAAAATGACTACAAGCTTTCGAAATGTAAGTGTGGAGAAGAATGGACAGAATTAGTTGGGTCGAGCGTAAAACGAATGAGAGTGGGTTGGAAATGGTGTGAGGGGAGGGAAGAACACTTTTAAATATTATTAAGAAGAGGAGGAGAAACTGGTTGGAACATTAGATAAGAAGCAACTATGTCATGACGGACGTGCTCGAGAGTATGGTGGCAGGAAAGAGAGGGAGAGGGCGAAGAAGACTATAATTAATGGACGATATTAAAACAGAAAATCGTACGTGAAGACGAGGAGGTTAGCGGAAGATCATGGAGCACGGAAGCTTCTCAGTTGTAGCAGGTGATCCGCCAATAATGACAGAATACCGATGAAGAACGCTGAGCTATATAATTTCTTGATGGTGGTGGTAGGGAAACGAACAGTACAGAAATTTTGGGTTTCAGCCATATTTTTTGTATATCGGAGAGGGCAGTTATACATTATCTTACCTACATTAAAATATATGTCGGGGGGGGGGGAGGTAACGAGAGGACAGACTTAGACAATGTGGGAACCGCTCAGATCCTTGCCCCTCTCTGGTTAGACGATGCTAACTCAGGATTGCGAAGTACAGGGTGGCTCAGAGAAACGGGTACATTTCAACTCACATAAAGTTCACGAACAGACACAGGGAAAAATTCATTTAATGATGAGCACGTGTGTTACAGTATGTTATTAAAGAATGGTATTAAATATGGCACTAACGTATCATTTTACTTCTTGAAGATCATATGTAGGTGTACAGAAACTTCAGAAAGGCTCGGTGCACCATGTCTTGATAGATATCGCTGATATCTTCTTCAGCCTTACGTTTCTGCTTCTGTTCCAGTTCAGAAATATTATCATGACGTGTACTTTACTTTTGAAACGTTCGTCTAGAAAGAATTTGGAAACACTAAGTTCAAAGGATCTTGATATTGCAGTTACTAAAATGACTGAAATGATTCACCCTCTAGAGAACGCACATTCCGCGCTACCTCAATGCCCCATAATTACTAAATAACAAACCTCCTCAATTATGTTGCGATGGTCCAGAACAAATGTCATAACCACACTCTTGCTAAATCTAGATTCAACGAGATCCTTCGTTAGCTAGGTCGTTAGTGTAGTAGCATTTGGCGCAGCCTACAATGAACATTTCCCGTACTCTGCGGCATATTCCACCATTTCTTTAATTTTTGCTTCTCAGGGATCAACACCACAATCAGAAGTTGTGATAAATTATGCCACTTCTGGTTCCAGTTGAGCAATGAAGATGGAACTTGCAGGTGTTCTTGGCACACTGGATTCACATTTTTAAAGAAAATGATAACGGATATGGTGGACTTAAGAAGATTCCATTCTAATAAAAGATATAGACAAGCAATGAGAATGAAAGCTATTCGGGTGCTGAAAACCTGAGTTATCGGAACAATGCCTTCTGGAATCACTTAGCTTTGCGGAAAAGAGTAACAGATAGAAATCCTCGCAATAGGAAAACAGAAAAGATTATGAACTATGATTAGTTGTAGTTTGACAGGTAAAGGAAAAGGTAGTCGCGAACACCTTCTCGGTTTCTTGATTGAAAAATTTACAAACATATATCATATGATACTTGAGACTACAGTAATTAGCCTTTAAAAGCCTATTGACTCGATCTGCTGCGTCAAGGCTTTAAAGCTCAATGGGTCAGCCGCTAATTAACCGCTTAACGGTCGAATTTATTTTACAGAAACGTCCCAAAAAGGTCATATTTTTTAATTTCATATTTTAAATCTATCATAAATGCATGCTAACACGATCTATTTTAATTGTCATTCAGAACCAAATTTCGAAAGTTATAACCCCTCAAAATACTACTTCTGGATTATCCAGAGTTTTTTCTTTCGGGCACAATTGAAAATAAAATAATTGTAAGATTAAATGAATTTGCATGCTGAAAAAATATGTTTTATTTAAACAAAAGCTTTATCTGCTTAGTCCTGAACAGAATCATGACAAAATTTCTATCGTCTTATAAGTTGAGGCTATTTGAAACGAGAAAACATTCAATCGGGATTATCCCGAAATATTTCGGGCTCTGCAGGAGTAATACACTGCCGCCTGGTGTAAAAGTCAATAAACCAAAACAAAAGACGGTTAATTTGCTTGTTAAGATTTGCTGCCTGCACCTTTTCTTCTCACAACGAAACATTTCGCTTAAATACAGATTCGAACGGAAAAATATAGTTTCAACGTAATAACTCGGGATAATCAAGATCTACATATTACCCTTGAACGTAATAATTCGGGTAAAACCGTTAAGCGGTTAAGCTAGAAAGATAATCTTAGTATCAATGTGTTCCTAAAGGGTGACGATTTCCACCAATATACCTTTTATGTATATGGAGAATACCACGGCGAAGGGGGAAATGGTAAAATCCTTGTTCTTTTTCCATCAGATTTTTGGGAGCCATTCTTCCCCCTGGGGATACATTCACAAAAATGAGTATCTGAAGCAATGAAGTAATCAACTACATGGTAATATCCTGTATGTGTACTTGTAGCTTATATGGGAAGAGGAAGGAGGGCGCTAAAATTGGCCAATTTTTTGAAGCTCAGTTTATTTTTTATTTTATTTCTTTTACGTAAATTACATTTATTTGCAGGATAGTTCCCTATAAGACAAGATATATTTTCACTGAATTGGTCTAGAATAATTCTTGTTGCTGTACATGATATGTGGAGTAACACTAATGTTCATATAACATTGCACTACGGTGGGGGAAGGGACGAATGTCAAATTCGATGATTTTTTCTTCTAAGCATAACATTTCCTACATAAAATGAATTAGTTTCGTTCTGAATTTTTATCTCGCTTTGTATTGCAGCAAAGTCTTCTGTTTTTATTATATTATTGTCACAAATGTTAATTTGGAGGGGGAGCTAAATTTGAATTTAGACTTCATCTGAAGTGTCACTGTTCATCTTAGTAACTCCGAAAACTATGGATTCGTCACTAATATCGGTCATTTTCGATCATTTTTATATATTTCCCACTCTCCTGCCGTCAGTTGCACTGTCAAAGTGAAATGTAAGAACCATCCCAATCCCGAACTTCATCTATGTTGAAAATTTGATCGAGATTTGTCGGATGGTTCAAGAGTTATTAAATCACAAACAGTCACTTTTATTGATATCTATATATATACAGTGGCGGATCCAAGGGGAGGGCTATAGGGGCTATAGCCCCCCTTGACGCTTAGATATACACTGGATAAAATGGGCTTCAATCCTGCTTTACACTAGATAAAACGGCAAAATATGGTTCAGCCCCTCCCTTGATCATATCCTGGATCCGCCCCTGCATATATATACAGGAAATCTGACTTGAAGCAAGCGGAAGAACCCCTGTTTTGCTGTAAAAGGGAAGAAAGTAAAAACCGCTGGTCTATAATGGACCTGAAGAAGTAAGTAACTCCTTTCAAGATAAGAAAAGTCTTTGGAAGAAATGAGACTCTATATTCTTTGGCGCATAATATTTTGACTGTATCTTTAAAAGCCAATGGCTACATAATGAATGACTGAATTCAACAGTTGGTTTGTTGTTTTTTTATAAGGACTGAAACCTTCTGCCTATCCAACAAGTTGCTTTTATGGTCATTCAACGGAAGTCATTTTACAATTCACAGCCATACGCGAAAAGTGATACCTCCTTACCAGCATCTACTGACATACATAATACAGTAGAACATAAAAGCCAAAACCTCCAAGGTTATCAGATTACGTGAGCTGTTAAGAGCTGGCATATACTTTGTTCAATCAGAGCTGAACGTATGTTTTCACACATGCTGATAATATTCATATACATACATTATATTATATACCGTCTGCTACTTTATAATGTATGTCTGTTTCTTAGAAGAAATATTTTCCTGCGAGCTAAGTAACTGAAAACTGAACTTTATTATTTCGAACATCGTCATGCCAGTTCTTAATAATCTTCAAGATTTTTTAATAGATGGTTCATTACATTTGTTTTTTTATTATTGTTTTATCAAGTGTTACGTTGAAATACAAGGTGGGCATCCAAATAGAAATTACGAATACTTGCAATGTATGGTACAGCAGAAAATCTACAATATGAGCATGTAAGTTTATTGTGAAGTTACGCCTAACAGCGCAGGGAATCTACATAACGTCTAAGTGGCACGAATCACACCAAGAGAAACCTCGGCGTTCTCCTCTGCACACTTATTTTGGAGCAAAAGACTTCGTCTTTTCACAATAAACTCATATGTTCATATTGCAGGCTTTTTGCTGCGGACTGTACGTGTGCAGTAGATGTAAATAAATATTTTTGTAGTCGTTCAAACGCGATGCTATGCATAAATATACAACGATCTAGCCTACTTGTCTGTCTCTCGACAAGTATCAGAGCAAAGAATGCCACGAGATATCCACCAAGAATTATTTCTTTATAACGGTGTCTCACTAAGAACGCAACTTTTGAAATGCCCGCCACTTCTCTTCTAGTAAATTGGCAGCACTGAACGTTACACGGTTTTCAACTGTTGTCTTTGTGGTTAGTAGTCACGCAGCGCCGATTAGCACATGATCGTCATCTGTTTTGTGTACGCTTAAGTATTCACAACATTCACCACATTTGTAGCAAGTTTTCACTATGAAAATACGTTGTTCCGTCGTAAAGTGCTACATTCCTACGCGTACAGAAAATAGATGACGATCAAGCGCTATTCGGCGCTCCGTGACTACTAATCGCAAAGACAACAGATGAAAAACGTGTGACGTTCAGTGCTGCCAACTTACTAGAACAGGAATGGCGGGCATTTCAAATTTGCGGTCTTTACGGAACACTTTTTTAGATTCTTCAAGCCTGATTTTTCAAGGCTAAAAATTAAAGCCTCTTTCTGGTAATAAGATTGCTTCGTCCAAAATTTGACTTGCAGCCTTGTGTATGAGTGGAATGGATTAATGCTCCTTTCACATTGAGGCGGCTATTTGCAATCGCCGCTTGCGGCAGTTTGCCGCGTGAGAAGTTTACCCTTTTATATTACGCGGCTCTTTGCCTCGAATGAAAAATATGCGAGCAGGGTTGCTGTGCAACTGAAGAAACAAAGCCTTGTGACTCGTATCGTGTTGTGGTGGTTGCAATGGACAGACGCAAAAAGTGTCGTCTACTTGCCTTGTTAAGACAGAAATAAATAAATAAATAAATAAATAAAAACAGTAAGAGACACATATGAGTTATTATTATTATTATTAAGAAAAGTGGTACCTTCAAAGAGATTTTTCTATACTGTTTCTACAATCGATAGACTTGAGCAAAATAGCGGCAAGGTTCTAGATATTTAAAATAACATCCTGATATTCACCTGTTGTGACTGGGAAAACCAGAATAAAGTCCTTTCGGGATAGTCGGTGGTTGAGATCTATCCCAAAATCTCAAGTCAACACTCAACCACTGAACCCAAGGCTGGTATGTTGGTATTATTATTATTATTATTATTATTATTATTATTATTATTATTATTATTATTATTATTATTATTATTATTATTATTATTATAGCATTTCGGGTTTATTCGTTTGTTTTAAGCGTTCCGACTATTGACTCAAGTCTCTTCAAAGCACTGCTCTAGTCCCTGAATTCAAAGGACTATTTAAGAAATTACAACCATAGAAGTGTTAAGATAGTTATAAAATATATAAAATACGGTATATTTATCAAATATCACGTAATGAATTCTCTCTTGCTTTGCTAAGGTACATTACAGTATTATTACTAAAATCCGAATTACGAACTTTTATGTAACAATATATATATATATCAAAATAGTACATAAATATATAGCAAAAGACTGTAAAATATGTAATATTGTCGAAATATTTGATAATACATATTTCAATTTTGTGATACCAGAAATTTATAAAATTAGAAGCTCGTTTGCCCAGCGCTGCCCGCATATATATCCCAATGTTCTATTAAATAAAAAAAAAGAATTTGTATTGATTTGGACTCTTTTTAATCAACGACCTATCGATTCAACACTTCGGTAGTATCGGTCGTTTTCGATTATTTTTACATATTATCTTTTCCCATATATTGTATGTAACAAGCTTGGTTAAAAGCACTCCAGGTGTTCTAAGCTAGAACATAACCACATACACAAACACACTCCACACACATGTATACATACGTAAAACACACACACACATCCATATTATCGCAACCACTCTACTCTTTCCTAGCAACACTTGCTACCTCCCCCAGCACCCAAGCAGCAGATCGCCGCCTATATGTAAAGAGCTCCATTGCTTGCAATGTCCCGCTTGGCTGTACGCGGCAATCTGCCGCGCCGCTTTCTAGCAGGGAGAGGCGGCTGTTTTTCCTCGCCGCGAAAATTTGCGGCGACCGCCGTGCATATATGAAAAGCTCCATTGCTTGCAATGTCTTTCTACCCTGCGCGGCAATTCGCCGCCGCCGAGCGCGGCAGTTCGCCGGCAAATGAGAAAGGGCTGTAAGATGATCGCAGGGTGCTCAGGCCAATCGCGCATTCACTGAATGGGGCGCTAGGCTCGGGAGGGTTGAGAACCACAGATGTAGAGAGCCTCGAAAGAAGCAAAAAAAAAAAAAAAGAGTAAGAAACATAGCGCGGAAAATGCATTATTTCAAAGTTGTAATGCTACCGAAAACGACGGAAAGTAAAGGAAACCGTACAAAAAGCATTGCGTTTCCTAATCTGTCCGATTTAGGTAATTTTTGAATATGTTGTAGCTGAGAAGCCCCCGGTCAGTTGTTTATATGAGACCAACTTCGTATTACTAACCTTGTGACCTCCAGAGGTGACCAAAGTCACACCGTACAAAAAGCATTACATTTCCTCCTCAGTCCAGTTTGAGTGATTTTTGGATATATTATAGCTGAGAACCTCCTGGAAAATTGTTTTGTATGGGGCCAACTCTGTATGATCAACCCTGTTCCCTCCAGAGGCAGTAGCGTACGCAGGAATTTATTTCGGGAGGGGTCCAAACTCAACAAGAGGATATTTTATATTAGAATTCCTAAAATTATACTAAATTTACACGAAAGTCGAAATTTAGGGGGGTCCGGACCCCCAAGACCCACCCTCTGCGTACGAAGAATCCAGAGGTCACCACAAGTCACACCGTTACATGGACTATCCTCATTTGTCGTAGCCCAGTATAACACACAACTAGTTTTTGTATGCCAAGTTTGAACCAGTTTTACCAACACCCGTTGTGTGATCTTCGGTGGCCTCTGGAGGTCACAAGGTTGGTCATACGGAGTTGGCCCCATATAAACAATTGACTGGGGGTTCTCACCTATAACATATCCAAAAATCACCCAAACCGGACAGACGAGGAAATGCAGTGCTTTTTGTATGGTGTAATTTCAAACGAAACGAAATCTTTGAGTTTTACGTTCCACGGTTATGCCGGTTAGGCTAAAGGAGACGATGATGATGAGTAATGAATGAAAATGGTGGAATGAAGAAACCGGGAGGAAGCGGGAGAACTCCGAGAAAACTCACACACGGTGTTTGTCCACCACAAAGTTCACTTGACGGGAGCTGGGATTGAACCCACAACCCCAATCACCAGAGGTGAACGCTGGTGCCCTTTCAGTTTCATAGTTCCAAAATTCTGGAACATATCGTAGTTGGGTCAATAAATTACTACTAATAAAAAATATTGCCAATTTTGAAAATTAAAAATCTTTCCTAGATCTGAGGTTCTTACATCAAAACAAGCTTTGCAAAAAAAATGAAATATGATTTTTTTTCTATAATAGGCAAACTTACTACTTAAAGCCAATGAACATTTCTTTTTTTAAAATTTTTTTTGCTGAAAATTTACTTTAAAAAATCAGCATACACCGGGACTCGAACCTGAGAACACACGAGTATCTGATAACACTAGGCATCCTTGCTCGATATTGTATGGGTCATAACAAGAAAATAAAGATTATTTATTTTTATGTAAATTTTTAATTTCTTGTAATGTAATTCTTCGTATAGCTACTAGTTGTGTTTTTATTCGTAAGTGCTTCTGGCGATTGCTTGCGTGAAACTACAAGAAGATGAAAAAAAAAATTAAAACAATTGACTGACGGCTTTTCACACATAGCTTCCGGGAGAGTCCATTATCCATCCATACGGCATCTGATATTCATTCTATCACACACACACACACAGAGAGAGAGAGAGAGAGAGAGAGAAAGAGAAAGAGAGATTCAAACTCATATGTATTCTCATACGTACATTTCTTACGGAAGAAAGTAAAAAGACGGACGTGTAAGAAAAACGAAGAAGGGATAGGATAAGTTACATAATTTACTAGCTCTTTTCAAACGAACTTTATAAACGAAAAAAAAAAATATAAAAGATAGCTACATTCAAAGGAGGAAAAAAAATATTTTTCATGACACCTGGCAGGAAATGACGATCTATAAAAGTGCGTCTCCGTAAGGACTTTTTGTCATGCAGCTACATATTTTTATAGCTACTACGATATAAAATGGGAGGTTTCTTTTTCTTTGATAAGCACTGTTCCACTTGCTTACACGCTTCTCTACCCTTTACAATCCTTTTATTAAAAGTAATAGTAAAAGAAGAAAGAAAGAAAGAAAGAACCCTTTGGCTTATTTACATTTACACTACAACACTCTCCCCCCGTCTTCAAATAAAGTTTCGCACGAAGATTCACAAGAAAGTATACACAGATGTGAATACATAAAACTATGTTATTTATTATAACTGATACTCATATATATATGTGTTAATCTGTGAAGTATTCGATGTATTAAAGGAAAGAAGTGGCTTGATTTGTAAATTCAGGATTATTTACATTTTAATCTTCTATTGTTGTGATAAGAAATGTGCTAATGGAGTTCATTCTTAGTATTAGATAAACTATTTTGTATAGTAAGTAACATCTGTCAAAATATTTCCGAATTTCTGCCAGATTTTTAATCCATTCTTAACCTTTTGTATACGAAAGATAAAAAGAGTTATTTATTTGAACGGGGAAAATTATTATCGTCAAGACAAAGACAGTAGTAGTAGTGGGAAGTGCATTGGCAATAAAAAATGATTGGTAAACAATGATAACTTTTGAATGGAAACAACAGGCAGGAAGTCATAGCCAGTAAACTGTGTGGAAAACATGAAATCTCATGTAGCCAGTACACAATAGCGCCTTTTACTTGTGACAAAGGAACTACTTTTGAGCTGACGTCAGCTGTGCGGAAATTTTAAATCTAATTAATCATCGACTGGCGTATGGAATGCCCTAGAGATGGGCATTTTCGCTAAACCTCACTCACCCTCACCCTCAGTTGACTCCCTCACACTCACCCTCAGCCACCTTTACCCTCAATCGACTACCTCACTCACCCTCAGTCATCCTCACCCTCAGTTGACTCCCTCATACTCACCTTCAGCCACCCTCAACTCAGTTGACGCCCTCACACTCACCCTCAGCCACCTTCACTCTCAATTGACTCCCTCACACACCCTCAGGCACCTTCACTCTCAATCGACTTCCTCACACAACCTCAGCCACCCTCACCCTCAATCGAGTCCCTCACACTCCTTTGGTGTGTGCACACAAGAAAATTTTTCAGTTCAACGCTCCACGATTATATCCTTCAGACTAAGTGATTAAAGCAAGTGAATGATGGTGGAAGAATTGATGGAATAAAATTGTGGGAGGAAAGGGGAGTACGCCGAGAAAGCTTACGGATACGATATTGTCCATTATTTGGCCGGAGACTGAACCAGGAACCCCACGCATCAGAGATAAACACCCTAACACTGAGACATCGTGCTCCTCCGCACAGGCAAACTAATAACCAGAAAAAATGAATCTACGTAGAATTTAAGCAACAAAGTAAATAATTATATGCTTGCTTTTATTTAAGTTACTAATGGCTACAATAATAGAAAGAAATGAGTAGTCAGATATACGAAGGTTATTGAGAAAGTAATTCCTCCAAGGTGATATTAGAATCAATTCAGAAAAGGTTTTTAAGGTTTGTATACTACAAGAAAACTGGACAGTCTGCAATTACTAATAAAATATCGTATTCCAGACTACTAGGTGAATTCAATTACGCAACTTTTTCGGATAGATGTGTTATTCTACAAGAAATGTGTTTATTTAAAATAGTAAATGGTAAATTCGATAACAGTGAGTTTTTTTGTAGTATGTCAAATTTAATATAAAATCAAGAACTTTAAGAACAAGGAAATTATTATGGTATGCAACTGCGAAAACCAACACATACAACAACTCACCTTTAATAAGATTATGTTCATTATATAATAATATAGCTGAGAGTATCGATGACATTGAGTTAAGTTTGAAAGAAAAAATATTTTAAAAATTATTGAACAGATATTTGTGCGAAGTTAAGTTAAATGGAAAACGTAATTAATATTGGATATTACTATATTAACTACGATAATGACATTTGATTATTTTCTATTTTCATGTTATTGTAATGTACAATATCAATGGTGAGCACATGAATGTGTGCATGTGAAATGTGCGAGATATGTATGTGTGTTCGTCCATATATATTTGCATATATAAATATTGGTGTATGTATATGTATATACATGTATATGTAAGTGTATATATGTATTATGTATGTATACCTATTTCTAGAATGGGAGCATGAGTTAGTGCTTCAGAAAATGTATGCATTGATCTGTGGAATGACCGTATACAAAGTTATAGGGTAAGTGTGCCTAAAGTCAGCCGTCTCCAGTAGTCAGCCATTTTTCAGTAAAAAGCATATTAAATAAACATACAGTAGCTTGTTATCAAACAAATAATCAACTACAACTTAAATCAGAGCTCCAGTATTCAACCTCATTTGTTCTGGCCTGGTGTGACTCCTCGTGGCAGAAAAGAAAAATTATCATTTGAGGTCTGCTGATGCAAGTGAGCAAAGTGCGCATTTTGTTAATAAAAAAATAAGGAAGAAGCTTTACTTCAAAGTTAAGTTAAAATTATATTATTGTAAAATAGTACGAGTTATTGCTTTCTTCTATGCATGAATGTATCGTAGCTTATCAAAAATTCTTGGTTTATGATACAAACCAAGATATTGCGTAGAAATAAGGGGGGCTGACTACAAGTTGCATTTTTGATAACGTTTTCCGGTAGTCAGTCATTAGGGGCTGACTACTGGAAATGACTCTTCACTTCAATTTCCAATGGTCAGCCCCCCATTACTTTCAACGGACGACTACTGGATACATATACTCCAGTAGTCATCCACTTATCATTCATTCAATTTAAATGACACATGACATACAACTAAGACACTTAACTAATACGTAGAAGACTTTTCTAACGATTTAATGAAAAAGTAACTGTTATGATGTCACTAATTGCATCATACAAGTATAATACAGTTATAAAGTACGGGACAAAATTAAACGATCGAAAATGCCATTAAAACTTATGACGATGTTGGTCGTTTATTTTTGTCCCGTACTTTAATATCAGTCTGGTATTGTAACCATTTCAATTCTTGTATTTTTCTAGAACTGAGGGAAAAAAGGTTAAGGATTTATGGCTGGTCTGAATTATTTCTCTAAAATTTAAAAAGGACAGGTAATGAGTATTTATTTTACCCTAAGCATACGCCCTACATAAGCTTTGGGGGCCCGGGCCCCCAGGCCCTAGCAGGATCGACGCCCTTGACCCTGATCATAGCTTAGTCTTTTAATCTAAGGTAGCTATGAGGAAGTAAGGGTTATCCATATCTAATTGATTTATTTTTTTAAATTACTCCGCACAATGTCGCGTTTCTGCACGTTTTTAATTCCAAGGCTGCAATTGCTCTTCAACTATTATTATTATTATTATTATTATTATTATTATTATTATTATTATTATTATTATTATTATTATTATTATTATCTGTTCTTATCTGCTCTGTTCCTAGAGTTGCCTGATTGCCGAAACAATACAGAATAATCATAAATATTTACATTCTAACTCACTATGAGCGTGAGGAAAATATGTCTAACAGTTTAAGAACGCGTGATTTAGCGTTTCTTTCAACCAGTCCAAAGACATCTACTGGAATAGACTCAGTGTCAGATATTTTTGCAATCAGGTGCGTTGAGGATACTCTATCCAAAGAGTCTTCTTATTCTACACTAATGAACACATATAAGGCTATTGTTCTGTCCGAAGAGGATCGATCTGCTATCAGTAGATACTTGCTAGTGAAATGCTCTATATCTTAGTCCTGGAACATACCAAATTTTAGCAATTGGCCGTCTAGAGCCTACAAATATATCTTCGATATCAGAAATAGACGTTACGTCTGACTCAAACCAGGAAAACAACATATCCGTTATGGCATCTTGTACTGAAGCGACGCAAGGTGAAAGGTCTGCTTCTGTTTCTACAGTCAGTAGAGCCAGAAATAACTCCATATGATCTCAGAAGAAATTCAAAGAAAACCTTCGTAAAATACTTCCATATCATCTGGCTTTGATTAGCATCTTTTCTTGCTAGCTCCAATCAAAAACAAAACTACCAAACATGTGCCCAGAGAAAAAGTTCAAAGTGCAATATCCTCCCAAGCATGGAGAAATTATCAGATGGTAAAGAATGAAAATAAAAGAAAACTAGAAGAGGAATGTCTAAAATGAAAAAGGGAGAGAATACAAAAGAAAGGAAAAATTTTAAGTCAAACAAAAAGAAAAGGACTGTCAAGCCAAGTAGCACTAGTAGTTAAAAAGACGAGACGCAAGAAGTTGTTGAAATGCCGTCTAAGGCCTGAAGAAGAATTCATAAGTGATATTGAGAACGATACACTTAAATATATTGGGTGTGACTTTTGTGATCACTGGTACCACTTAAAATGCACGTGCCTCAGTGTATTATCGTACGAGGAACCTGCTAAACAAGTGCTTATGTGTCCTGAATGTGCTTAATGAACTTCATATTAAAGGGTTAATGTCACAGCTAAATATAAATATCAATGTAAATATAAATGTAAATATAAATAGGCCTATATATTAGTTTTAAATAGGCTAGTCTAGGCCGAGGCACATTTTTCTTAGTTTATGGTAAATATCATACAAGAAGTCCTTTTTCCTGTATCGCAATATATTTTCCACCAGGCCTGCTTCTAGCCACAGAGGTTTGGGGGGGCATAGATATGTTAGGGGGGGGCAAGTCATTAAAAATCTCTTACACATATCTAAATTGTGTTTTTTGTGTTGAGGTCTGGAGAGGCCACGAAACGTTTAGGAGGGCCAGGCCCCCTAGCTCCCTCTAGTTGCGGGCCTATTTTCCACGTAGTTTTTCTTTGTAGGAACTCTGAGTGCAATATATTTGTCCCTTAATTTGCTACTGAGGAATTGGTCTCTAAAATTCCATTAAAAAAGTCAATTCTATAGTGTGGCTGAGTACTGGTTAAAGTAATGGCTGACCTTTGGTTTTCATAGGCCGACTACTGTTTTTTTCAGGGTTTCTGGTATTTTCTTTTTCCTGTGTAATTATGTATAAAAGATTTCCTATGCGAGCTACACAAACGTAAAATTTAAACACTGTTCTTTCTAATGACATATGCAGTAAAAGTTATTAGTAAAAAATGATTTTTTTATACTTTAACAAAGTTGAAAATCTCCTTAAATGGTCGACTACTGGCACATTTACCCTATATTGTATTTGCTTATTGCTAGCTTATTTTCATTTTTATTATTTTCATTTATAAATTTCTGTTTTATTTATTATTAATATTATATAATAATGTAATCAATTGTGTACACCTCCTATAATTGGAAAGATCTCTCTGTTGGAGGAAATAAATAAATACAGTGAAACCTCTACTAACGGACACCTCTATAAAGCGGACACCTCCCGTAACGGACATATTTTGTAATCCCCAAACACTGTAATAGGAAAAAACACATTGGCAAACCTCTCTAAAGCGGACACTCTCTAGTACGGACACGGACAGTCTTTTCTGTCTAGTATAGGTATTATTTACCTCCGTATTACGGACACTTTCTCTAGAAATAAGTTGAAAAGTACCGTAAACGCACCGTTTAGTACCAACACGGACACCATACATGTGTCACCAAGAAAGCATTGTGACATTTTGCCTTCTCAACTGTCTGCTCAGCAACCCAGATGTCCTTTGCCTGTAATCGACTCCCATCCAACCTGTTTTACACGCAAAAGCGATTGACAGTTGGCCGCCGTTTGGGATAACACTTCATTCTACTGTCCCGCTGGAATCTCTAACCAAGCAGAATACAAGTTTGGTATTTTTCCACGCGGGTGCGCATATTGTCTCAAAAAGACACTACTAGATTGCATTTAATCCACAAATTAACTAACATACCGAAAATGTAGTAAGTAGTGATAAGTGTAAAGTGCAGAAACCGGTAGCATCTTATCTCGATGTTATGCCTCGAACATAGAATATTGGATGGCGGAGGATAATGCAAATACAATAACATTTTTGTAATATTCGTAAATACATGATTCATACAAAAATATTTTTTTGTAATTGCATATTACCTTGTTTACTAATTTATGTAAGGAAAATATTAAAACCTCTCTAAGGCGGACACCTCTCTATAGCGGACAATTTTTAATTCCCCACGGCTGTCCGCTTTAGAGAGGTTTCACTGTAAATAAATAAATCTTTATTTGTGTTCGACAGATAGCCATAGCACTGATAAAGGTAAAGGAAAATGGTGACATCATTTTCCAACATAGTCTGCTTTACGGGCAACATACTTACGCCAACGCTAAACAAAGTTTTTTCATGCATGCGTCGGCGAAGAATTGTGTTGACTGTTGGCGACATCATTGTCGAATTGCTCCTTCCACCTCTTCATCACAACTGTGGCATTGGCCCTTAAATTAATCCTTAAGTTTAGATACTAAATCTGGCCCACAGTCGTTTTAGGGTGTCAGATTAAACACCTGAATGTCCGCAGTCAGAAATTCAATGACAGCCTGCTGTTTTAACCGGACGTCACCAATGGATGTCCTGGATTGCTCCATCACTTTGCAACGAGAAGAGATAGGAAGGTGAAACAAGTGAAATTCTACAGCTTAGACATCAGTACATTAATGATAAACAGTTCAGAATGTTTGCAGTAGTATAGGATAAGTAGTGGGCTTGGAGGCATTACTTTCTGAATCACCCTCGCATATGTGGTAAGATTATTATTATTATTTTTTTTTTTTACCTGAACTTTTCGCGCTGAATCTACTACTCAGACAAATAAAATATATGGAAGAAAGTAGGCTGATTACTAGAGACTGGATTTTTCAGCATAATGCTTATTTCTTTCTATACTTCTAGTTGTATCAGAGATGTACTTCGTTGACCACACCCTGGCAAGCAATTTTAATTATACTTGATAGTGCTTGAAATGCTTATTCTGATTTTTTTTTAAAAAAAAAAAACTTATGTTACGATTTTCAATTAAAATGGCATATTTTAACTCTTTAAAAAAAATCACACTAAACGTCTATATTGCATTCATATCCACTGCAGTTACTATCCTTGATTTAATATTTTCTACCATATATGCAAACGACAAAAACCCATAGCTCGTGACCCCGCTGCATGAGGTAGAGATTTTGCTTTTCTGTGTCAACATGGGACGTGGGAAGAACATTTCCTACATAAATCTCAGATTTAACAAAATTAAAAATAAAAAAATTTAAAAAATTAAAAAAATCAGGATGACCTTTTTAATATAAGGCAGAATTACACCAAAATAACTATTTCATTTGAGTTTCTTGTAGTACTTCTTTTTGCTTATTTTTACAATTCATTCTGCATATTAGCATAGAGAGAGAGAGAGAGAGAGAATAAATACGGAATTCCACGAATAACATTTCAGTGACATTTCACCCAAAATTGGAGTCATTTCAGAAACATTAACTGTATTTTTGTACCAACTTTTTTTTGGCGACACTCAACATTGGATATAATAGTTGTAATGCTGTCTCTTAAAGCTTTCACAGCATTATTTGTATTAGGAATGACCAAAATTTTCCGGAATCCGGATTCCGGAATCGGAAATTTCACTTTGGGGCCGTCCACATATTACATCACACTATTTTTTTACCAATTTTTACCCCTCCCTCCCCCTTGTCACACTTCGTAACGCAAGGCCGAACCCCTCCCTCCTTTGTTACGTAACACTTTTTTGAAATTTTTTACCAATTTTACTTATGTTGAGGGATTATTACAATGAAAAAAAAATAATGGTAGAACTTTTTATTACAAAATGCTTCTATTCTGAATATGTTTGCAGTGTTTCTCGCCAACAAATCAAAGTATTAGAAAATGGAAGAACCATAATAATATTTTCACCCCATAAGGTTGATTAATTAACCAGTTCTAAGTCTTCAAAACTGCATACTGTTGTTTTCCCAAGGAGATTGCACCCATCCTGCTAGGTCATCGATGATGGCGAGGAAGAAATACTGCCGAAAGACGCAGCTGAAATAGGCTCTAAAGAATTGAAATTGATCTCTTTTTTAGGGATCCAGGATGCTTCATACATTTCAAGTTCGCCAGTCTCGACGATGCAAAGTTCTCTTTCTCGTTGACCACAGATTTGAAGTGACTGCACACGTCAAACAGCAGAGATATGTCGTATGTAAACAAGCTTTGGAGCATCTTCTTTGGGTTTGGACTTCAGTTTACTCCCTTTTAAACTCTTCTTGTCCTAAATCAATACGAAAATGCAGAAAAAAAAATCGGTTTCTTCAGAAATTTTTAGTACTCTTACAGGAAGATGGAGACATTAAAAATAGTTGAAAATGGCCGATCGAATTGAGAGTTTTTGGGGTCCCTTAGTTGATTTGTGACAGTTTTGGTCCCCTTTATGTCCAAAATGAGCCTATTTTCCCCGTGCGAAGAACGGGTGTTCTGCTAGTTTATTTGTAAAAGCGAAAAGAACTGAATAAAATTATTTCTTTGAAAGGTTGGAAATAAATATAAGAATAAAAATAAAATTTCAGTAAAAAAAAAAAATGCGTTACGTAACGAAGGCGTAAAAATACTCCTCCCTCTTGTCACACTTCATAACGCAAGTCCGAACTCCCTACCCCTTTGCCGCGTTACGTAATGTGGACGACCCATTTTCGGAATTCGGAATAAATCCGGAATTTGGAAAAGATCCGGAATTTTGAAAAGATCCGGAATTTTTCCGAATTCCGGAAATTTTCCAAAATCCAGATTTTTTTAAAAAAATTTTACTTTCCGGATTCCGGAAAGTAAAAGTTCAGAAATTGGCCATCCCTAATGTATATGTTTCAGGAAATAACTCACCACTGACGAAGAAAAGATTGGTGTCACTATTCCATCGTAGTGAACATTTACAAACTGGTCGCTAAAAGATTGTAGAATTATTTTCCCTTCAGCAAGAAAGTCTTAGAATGTTTTGAACTGGAAGTATTGCAAACAATCCAGCACAGGAGCAATGTTTAAACTCAATGATCGTTACACTCATCGCGTTAGATGGCCTCACTCCAAGACTAACATTGTGAAGATATGCAAAATTTTCTAGGCCTATGGCGAAAAATAACTTCAATTCCTTTTACTTCGATATTCACATTAAAGGGCTCAAACAATGTCAGTTTTAAGTGATCAGTCCAACTGAACTAGAAACGTAACTGATCGTACAATGAACTGAACATATACTGTGTACAGTACCGTCAATTAATCGAGTTCAGTGCTTCAGTTCCTTCTGTTCAGTTGCTTCAGTTTCATCAAATGTTCTGCGGAATGCACTTTTAGGTTCTTTGAAATACGAAAGCTTTGGACCGTACACTTCATCGCCTCCAGTCGTGTTTTTTTTTTTTTTTTTTTTTATTCGTTCACTTTCCGCAGTTCCTTTCTAAATGCCAACCATACGTTGTTTATTTTTTTTTAAATAACAGTATCACGTGTCGTTTGAGGTTCTAACTCTTTAAATTTTGTAAGTAACACATCATACGGCTCCCCTCTTTTATACCTATTCACATAATGCACATGTTGCATGTCCTAAAGTTCGGGATGAGCACGGTAGGCTTCAATAAAAGCCAACGATGCCTCACTTTTACTAACTGTCATGATGAGAGGACCTGACCTGAGACAACTGTGTGTTTCCTTCAGTTAATTTCACAACTATCGTAACAAAAGACAGTTCGTTTGTTCAGTCCAAAATAACCGTTCTTCAGTTCAAATAACCACATGAAAAACTGGCTGAACTGAACAAATTCCTTCAGTTCGCAGTTTTTTCTTCCATTCTGACGTCACGATCAGGTTGTCTTTCAGTTAAACTGATAATATATGGACCCTTTTACACTTCTCTCGAAAAAAAAAAAAAAAAAAAAACTCCACCACACCAAGAACGTATCTAAGTAATTACTTTTAGAAATAACCGAATAGTTGAACGTACATTGATAATTATAAACGTGTCGTCGCACTGCAAAATTAGTTAACAAATCAGTGGATCGGATAAACATAACGGTGTGTCACATTTTCCAACTGTCGAGTAAGCTGCGAAAGATGTTAAACGTTCCCATGCAACTGAATGCAATGACACATGCCAAACGGCCTCCCCTGCCATCTAAAGGTGCATTACGGAAATAAAACTACTTACATACTGTTCTGTGGTACGATCCCAACTCATTCCATCTAATTACTCGAATTCACCGGAAATGACCGTTTTGATGCAATATTATGTGTATTTATTTTTTTCGTCATCCCTAATTCTTGGGGTTAAAAACAAATAATAATAATAATAATAATAATAATAATAATAATAATAATAATAATAATAATAATAATAATAATAATAATAATAAGCGAATTTAACCCTCTAAAATAGGATGGAGTAATCTCCCACAAATCTTAACTTAAAAAATATAATCCACGATATCTTTCGTAAAAATATTAGACTTTACTAGTTGAACCTGAAACGAATGAGAAAGTGTTAGAAATGGTGGGTGAGAAAAGAACACTTTTAGATATTATTAGGAAGAGGAAGAGAAACTGGTTGGGACATTGCCTAAGAAGAGATTGTATCATGAGAGACGTCTTAGAGGGTATGGTGGCGGGAAAGAGAGGGAGGGGGCGAAGGAGACTACAATTAATGGATGATATTAAAACAGAAAGATCATACGCGAAGACGAAAAGGTTAGCGGAGGACCGTGGAGCATGGAAGCTTCTCTGCTGCGGCAAGTGACCTGCCAATAAAGGCAGAATACCTGTGATGATGATGAGTTGAACCTGCGCTCTCTACACAGCGCATCATTCACATTTGAGCATGAATCTCCTTGTCATTCGTCACAACATATGTACACTTATGTTCAAAATGATTGACACATATCTATAACTGTCTTCTTGTAAGAATGTAATTTGATAATGAGTTTGCAGGGTACTTTTAATACTGATACTATGTGTATAATCAAGAAATGTATAGTTGTGGTAAGTTTCATAAGAAAAGAATTATAAATACGAAAATTAGAATGAGTAAAACAAAATGTTGCTAAATGGACAAGAAAGCTTTATTTTCATTTTATTTTTCTTATTTACCGCTTTTTTGACATGAAATTTGCCACACACTAACATTATAAGAAACAGTGGGCGAATACGTTATCAAATTATTATTATTATTATTATTATTATTATTAGCTAGCTACCCGCTAGAGGGTTACGCCCTCTATGGGGAAGTGGGTAACATTACAATGGGAAGAAATAGGAGTTGTGGTGGTTGGTCTATGGGATGTTTGTCTTACTGGGTTAGAAAAGGGGTATAGGAATGAAGGAAGGTGTTATCGTTATTGTACAGAGGATTTTATTTTATTTTATTTTATTTTATTTATTGATTTTTTGCATTGGTAGGTTGAACATTGTGATCTTTAGATCACAATCATGAGGTGAAGATGAGATGGCATGATGTGGTGAAGTGCGAATCGCAAACACAACACTGGGTTATGTTAGTTGACTGATGCTGGTTAATCTTCTCTCTTAATCTTCTCCAAGCATTGATGAAAGACAAGGGAAAGCCCAGATTAGTAACAGAGGTATTACAGTGCGTATGATGGACAGATGAGAGGCTGTGGGTCGTCGGTCTTCAATTCTTCTGCTAAGTGGAGGTACCTGTGGTTTGGAGGTAGAGTGTAATGGTAAATCGTGAAAAGAAGAGATAACGGCGTATGTATAATGGGAGTTGAAATAGGAAAGTCTATGTGGGCGTTCATGGTGTCTATGAGAAGCGGGTGGCGTTCATGCAGGTGTTTATCGATATATTTGAGACGGAGAGATTCGAGATGGTAGAGAATATGTGGAAAAGGGATTCTTTCGTACAATTCGCATGTTGGACTTGGCAATTTTATCCTATAAGCAATGCGGAGTGCATGGCGTTCTAAGATCTTTAATTTGTTATAGAAGGATGGTGGTGCAGCGATCCAAGCTAGATTAGCATACGTCAGAACTGGACGCAAAAAGACCTTGTAAGTATTTAACACAGTTGTAGAACTGAGACCCCAGGTAGTGCCCGTGAGACGTTTTAATAAATTGAGCCGGTTTGAAGCTTTTGTAATCACGTCCTGTAAATGTGGTTTCCAAGTGAGATGTGTGTCTAAGGTGAGGCCGAGGTATTTGACAGATTTACTGAGTTGAATACGTGTATCTTCTACTGTGAGATGAAGTAGGTTGGGGTTTCGGTGGACCTTTGTGCGTTTTTTGGGCGGCAAGAAAACTATAGTCTGGGTCTTCAGAGCGTTTGTCTTGAGGCGCCACTTTTCACACCAGTTAATAAACGAATCTATAGCGGACTGCATTGAAATATTAAGTTGGTGAATAGTTTTACCAAGTGCTAGGAACGCTGTATCGTCTGCATATTGAAAAACATGAACGTTCGGAGGTAATGGTGGTAAGTCAGCCACATAAAGAAGATAAAGCAGAGGGGAGAGTGAAGATCCTTGGGGTACACCAGAGTAAAGGAATATAGGATGAGAGAATGTGTCGTTAATAGATACGTATGCCAAGCGACAATGCAGAAAGTTATAGATGAATCGAATATAAGCAAGAGGAAGCCGGAAGCTCAAAAGTTTGTACATAAGTCCTGCGTGCCATACTTTATCAAATGCTTTCTCCAAATCAAATAAGGTAAGGCAAGATGGTCGTGATGTATTATATTGGTTGGTGATGTGATTGAGAAGACGGAGTAATTGGTCGTTGATACTAAAATTTGGGCGAAATCCAGCTTGCGACCGTGGTAAAAGATTATAATGAGTAAGATGGATATGCAGTCGTTGAACTAAGATTTTTTCGAGAATTTTACTGAACACAGGCGTTAATTGAATAGGTCGATATGAAGAAATACTGTCGGCTGGTTTATTAGGTTTGAGAAACATCAGAATTTTAGACGTCTTCCATTGTGATGGTATGAATCCAGAACGTAAGATGAAAGTATAGATTAGTAAGAGAAGGTAGAGAACTCCATATGAACATTCCTTAATATGGCGATAAGAGATTGCGTCTATACCTGGGGCTGTATTACGTTTTCTTCGAATGGCTGAAGTAATATCATCAGGAGTGATGGCCGCTGTTAGTGTTTTATGAATATTCAGCTGGTGGTTACTGTTTGGCTGAAGATGAGCAGATGAAAAATCAAATTGATCCACCGGATGATTATGAACAGGACGGTCAGGAGTAAGTGGTGTGAAGATATCCTGAAGATATGTGGCAAAGGCATTTGCTTTATCGAGATCAGAGTGAAGAGGTTAGTCGTTAAGAATGAGTGGATATGACGTTCTATTTGATTTGCCAGAAAGAGCGTTTAGGCGTTTCCAGTAACGTGACGGGTGGGATGTCTCTGCAAGAGTGTTGCAGGTTTTTACCCACTGATGTAATTTATAGGCTTTAACATAGTTTTGGACTGTACGTTGTAGAGCTCTGTGATGGCGAAGAGCCTCTCGACTTCCTGTATGAATGTAGTCCCGAAAAATGTGTCGCGATCCCTGCACCATGGCAAGATATTGCGGCGGAAGTTTAGGCTTATATGGCGTATATTGTGATTGTGGTATATATTGTGCTGAAGCGTGATTGATATGGCGTGTAATAGTATCCAATAGATGATATAGTTCGTCTTCGGTAGTAGGTGGATCAAGTCCTTCTAGGTGTGTTGAAAGATATAAACGATATTTCTCCCAGTCTGCTTTATCATATCTAGAGATCATATGAGGTGGAGTTCCATCAAGAAGTCGAGGAGTGCGACATTGAATGAATAGCTTAATCGGTACATGATCACTTCCTAATGGGTCTAAGACTTCAAGTGCTGTGCGCTGTGTTAAGGTAGCTGAAGTAATAGCTACGTCAGGGGTCGTATTTGATTCTGGGCGTGTCGGTTTTGGTAGTTGGTGGTATGTGCCTGTTGTAGCAGTGGTGATGAAGTTCACAAAATTCGTTTTGTCTCTGATAGAACGACTATGAATATTGATGTCAGCTAAGATGATATAGCGCTGAAACGAGTTTGAAATATACTGAAAGAAGCCCAGAGGGATTGGGTGGCCTGGTCGTACATAGGTTGTTGCTATGGTGATGTAATCTGATTTGTAGTAAAGGGTGATTATGAGATGTTCTGGTAGATTCTGTGCTGGACATGTATGTATGCGATATGGGATATGGGGTGAGAAGCCGATAGCAACGCCACCATTTGCACGTCGTGCTGGTAGAATGCTGTCTTTGCGGATTAATGTGTAGCCTGGAATTTTGCATTGCAATTTCGGAGTAAGATGAGTTTCGTTCAGTAGGAAAGCATTTGCTTTTTCTTCGAGAAGGAGTTGTTCGAAAAGTAGTTTGTGAGTGAAGAGTGAACGAATATTTAGAAAGAGAAAGACTAAACCCATAATGCTCATGACAGGATGGAATTTAAAGGCTTTGCTGAGATGGAAAAGTATGAAAGTAGGCCGTAGGTCCATTGTAAGTTGCATGAAATTGAAGGTGAAAGACTGATTGTGCAGCGAATTGAACGTGTTGCAAAACTAGAGGACGTGCGAACGGATGTATGTTTTGAAGCGTGAGCGTGATGAAAGCTAGGAGTTGTTTGATTGTTATAGGTTGATCTGAGGTAGTATGAGTGTCAGAAGTTTGATTTTGTGCATCATGCATGCGGAGAGGAACAACTAATTCAGGCTGTGCTTCTTGAGGAACAGGTTTCGATTTGCATTTGTAACTATAAGCAGGATGACGTTCGTGACAGGTAGGGCAGTCAGGTGGTTGTTGCATGTTTGGACAGGTTCGGGTGTGGTGGGGACCACCACAGTAACCACATTTGAAAGTATTAGTACATTTTGATGTTGGATGTGTATACTCCTGGCAGCGGTCGCAACGTATTGGTAGAGGGGCTGCAGTTTTCGATGGTTCGACTCTGTGTCGTTTCTTGTAGATGTATGCCCCGTGTTCCAAGAGATCATCAATAGTGTCTTGTGATTCGGTCAAGACCCGCACCATGTAAGTAGCTCCTTGGTTGTTACGGATGCGAAGACATTTCTTGAACACGTACCCTTCTTGACGTAATTCCTCTTCAATTTCTTCATCGCTGTATGATGGATCCACTCCGCGAATGACCACAATAGTGTAGGAGATCGTCTTGGTGGCGGTAGTAGTTTGGTGCGTTGGTCGTGGAGTTTTGTAAGTTTTGCTGTCTTGCCAAAGATTTCGAAACTGTGCTTGTCTCGTATTGTTGTAGCAAAATGCGGTAGAGGTGACTTTATGATGTAGCCGTTTTCTGTTTGAACAATTTGTAAAATTTCTGTGCGTGGTCGGTATTTAAGAATTTGCTGAAGTAACAGTTTGGTGTTGCGGAGTTTTGGATCAAAGTTTTGTAAAGAAAGTTATGTACGTCCGGTTGAGGTTTGTGAGAGAGTTGCTGGATGCCGTCTACTATCATGAGTCGGGAGCTATCGTCGGAACTAGCAATACTGATGTTATCGTCATGGTGTTTCTTGTGAGGTGGAGATGTAGATGTATATGCTATGTTGCCGTTGTCCGTAATCCTGGTATTCTCATCTGGTCGTGGTGTCACAAGTACTGGTGTTTCAAACGCATCCTTATAGCTCTTTCGTTTCTCTACTTTATGAGCAGCCGCAGGGAGGCCTGATGGTGTAGGAGCTGTCGCAGGAAGAGACTGGTGTTGTCCGCTAACCATAGTGGCCAATGAAGATGGTGGATGCAAAACCAATGATTGAAAATCAGTATGCTGAACGAAAGATGAAAAGATGATGAAGCTAAGCTTCCAAAAATATGCACACTAACGTGTACGGTAGTGCAGTCTCCACTCGAGTGAAACCCTCTGTCTTTCTCACCCTCTCGCCCGCCACTGAGAACTGCCGGGCTTGCGTCCACAAGCTCGTAATATCCTCAGTCAGGACTTGACACTGTAAACAATGCCTCAAATGAGAAAGCTGGAAACCAGCGAAGTATGATCAAATTATATTCCTACAACATATTTATAGACATGCGACAAAATTTTGGACATGAGTGTACATGTTCCTTTACACACACAAATGAAAGACGTCTTGATAAAAATCGGCAAGACGTACCATAAAGGGAATATTTTTTTGACTATTTTTTTCAATATCTCGCACCGTTTGCAAGATTTGAGCCTATTTCCGGTTGGAGTTTCTAATTCATGTATAACCAGTATTTTCTCTCTTCTTGCATGCAGTATGTAATAAGCAAATGCATTACACATACAATTAGTTATAATATCAGTGATACATGGTATTCATTGGGCAAAACACTCCAACAGTAAAGATTCATCTTAGACTGAAGATATGGTTATCCTTCGTTTTTCATTACCATTTGGCTAAGAAACAAACGCGTTACAACTATGTAGTGTTTGAATGTATAACTCGTAGGATAGGACGTTTTTTAAAATTTTAACACTTCTAGTGTACCTCTAGAAAAGTGTAATAAAGAAATAATAGCCATGTTTTTTTTTAAATATTCACTTAGAACTGGACAATTTACACAAAATTTGGAATCGACCTGTGAAAACGGCACGTTTCTAGCACTTGTGGTTTTCAATATCTCATTGTCGAAAGAATAGGAGAGACATATAAACCTAACAGTTTATTATAGGCCCTATAGATAATGGAATATGTCGTATATTATTTGAGGCTTCACAATTATTTACACAGTTTGGATTCCAAATAAATCCAGAACTAAATAGTGAACTTTTCTCAACCCCCACCCCGAATATTCTATAAGTATCGTTAAATAAATTGATTTTGATAGAGTATGGCTTTATTTATTTATTTATTAGGATTTTCAATTGTCTAAATTCCTTGGAGTTGAAATGATCCAATAATGAGGGAATATATTCTCCTAGATTTTATCTGACATTTTCAGTGAAAATTTATTTAAAACATTCATATTATTGTAGAACTCAGTGTGAGTTTTGTTTAAGATTTATAGATTTACTACTAATAGTTTGGGGGTTGAAATTAATAAGAGGAAGCATCCCCCATCAGGAAGTCGCGGTCGGAAAGAGGGATTGCCGCTGGAGGCAGCCGGCACCCGTCCGCAGCGGCACGACGATCTACTTGTTCAAAGTTGCCGACCTTTTGCCGAGGCGGCAAGCGGTCGAAAATCGTACAATAAAATGCCATTTGCCGAGTCTTTGCCGACCGTCAGAGTCGGCAAAACAGTCGGGAAGGCCTTTTTCCGACCCTCTGCCGACTCCTAATGCCGTCCTCTTTTCAACGGCGGCGCCAGTGCATTTAATGCTCATTTCCGGCTGTTTGCCGACTGCTCGTCAAGGCAACTTACTCGTTGTGGTCGAAAATTGCGCTGAAAGACATCGGCGCCGGCAATTCAACCGCGGCATGTGATCGGCATGCAGTGGCGGCGATTGAACGTTAAAAGTGGGGGGGGGCAAGACATGATCTGAATATTTGTATACCAATGTTAGTTTCCCTGGTTGCTTCTAACGTTTTGTTTGACGAAAGATTGTATAACTAATAGGATACTATTTTTTTCAGTTAAAATACCGTATATCGTATTTCAAATTTTATTAAGTAAATTGATAAGAGCAACGCGAGTAGGTACTAGTTCTTCATATTCTTAAACGAAGATGTAAGATTTGATTCTTTGCTCATGAACATCTTAAAATTGTCTGGAAGATTGTGTGATCACATTATTTAATAACAAATTGCAAAACAAATAAATACAAAGGATAATATTAATCATAGTAATAAATAATGAGGCTTGTTTTGAAGAAGTTATATTGAAACTGGGGATTAATGTACAACTTAATTTTTAGTTCCACACATGCTATTAAATGTATTACTCTTAGAAAATGAAAGTAAATACTACAAGCGTATGCTACGACATTTAAAGAAATCTCGAAACATGTTCGTTCTCGTACACCCCTAAACACACCACTGCAAAACAATGGAAAAAGTTGAAGCTGTTTTTTATTACTCTTCTTTTAATTAATATTTCTTACTGAGCTCCTTTCTGGCTGTGTTAGCGTACACGCCTTTGGCGTGGGAGACACGGGTTCGATTCGCGGCGGGAGTCCATCGGATTCCACGTTAATCAGTAGATCTAAGTCTCTTATAGCCTCGCTGTTGAACGGGATGTTAAACTCAAAATATTCAAAATGAAATCACATCAAAATATTCCTTACTATTAGAATGAAGAAAAGCCATTTTACGAACTGTCAATTTGTTGCAATTAAAGAATAACTTCTGAAAGGTGTTTTATATATATAAATATATATATTAATGTTCTCAATTAGTTTCAAAGCAGCTGAATAACTCATATTGGGATTACATTGAGCCCTTGTAAGAAGAAATGAAAGTATGCTCGAAATGTTGCGCTCCAATAGATTAATTCTTGGACCATATTCGTGACAATTAAAACGCAGTTCCTGCAGCTTTCTTAACTCCACGGGAAGACAACCAATACGTACTCACGCAACGGCAAATATTATAGAGACTATGAAACAAATACCTACAAAAAAAAATTACATTTCAAAATGGAACTATATACATTAATAGGTCATTTCAGAAAAGTGGGGGGGGCAACTGCCCCCCTTTGCCCCCCCTAATCGCCGCCCATGTCGGCATGGACAAATTGTCCGACTGTAGGCGGCAGAATCCTGATGGAGTCATTAGCTTCAATAATGCAGTTCATCTTTGGGCATATATAAAATAAAGCTTAGTAGACAATTTTCTTCTCCTGCTCCCCTAAATGATGCCCTTGGACCCGCATTCCATTTCCAATCAGATTTTGTTCTTTCACTTCCTATTTTTGTCGTTCACTTTACATGTTTTATCTTCAATAAATGGTGCTTGTTGTGCAATCTGAAGAGAAAAGTAATAACATGTTAGAAAACTTGAGGAAGGGTTGTGAAGAGTATGGGATAAAAGTAAATGTTAGGAAGACAAAAGTCATGGTGATTGGAACGAAGCAAGGATAGGAATGGCTAAAGAAGCCTTTAGGAGAAAGAAAATGCTATTTTGTGGGACACTGAACAAAGAGTTGAGACAAAGACTTGTCAGAAAAATGGGCATTACGCAAAAATGATTAGAAACGTCTGGAAGCTTTCGAAATGTGGGTGTGGAGAAGAATGGAGAGAATTAACTGGGTAGAGCGGAGAACGAATGAGAGGGTGTTAGAAATGGTAGGGGAGAAAAGAATAATTTTAGATATGATTAAGACGAAAAAAGAGAAACTTGTTGCAACACTGGCTAAGAAGAAACTGTATCATGAGGGACGTGGTAGAGGGTATGGTGGCAGGAAAGAGACGGATGGGGAGAAGAAGACTAAAATTAATGGACGATATCAAAACAGAAAAATCGTACCTGAAGGCGAAGAGATTAGCGGAAGACCGTGGAGCATGGTAACTTCTCAGTTGCATCAAATGGCCTGCCAATGATGGCAGAATACCTATGATGATGATGATGATGACATTCTATACAATTATACGATACTTCCCGACAATTATAATTGCCAGTAGAGCGCAGAAACACTGTATATATATATATACAGGAACCAGAAGCAGAAACAAAACAAAAACTTCGTAAATTTGTGTCGAGACGACATTTCTTTCTACAAGAGCAATTAGTTTTATTTATTTTTTTCAAAAAGTCAGAAGAAATTATGTGATTAGTACTTATGATAAGAATTTTGGACAATGTACACGGCTGTTAGATTATGTCCAGCTGGTCTCGGTATAAGTAAAAATGGCGAACATTGATAAGTAAGACCTGTTGCAAATGCTAAAGGACATTTCAACACACACACATCCATCAACTAAACGTATAGCTGTTTAAACCGGATTTGACTTTAAAAGAAAAGTAGACGGCCAGGAAAAAAAAAAAAAAAGTAAGCATGCTTGTTTAAAGCGTACAACAACGAACCAAGAATGGTTCTTTGATAAAAGCTATAAATCTTGTGATAAACACCGTGTCAACACTGGATACATTTGTTTCCGAGACATCCACTTCTAAACTGCAAAATGGATAAACATTTATTAAAATGAGAGCTAACCTAGGTCATGTGAACTAAAAAGCCTGTACTAGACGTGTTTTGCAGATGGCTCTTTCATACAAGTTTTAAAAACAAGTACTGCAAAATAAAAATTATAGTTCTACCAGCTTTGTTCAACATTCCATTATTATCCTAATACATCGGCCATTTGTTAGTGTTTAGTAACAACACATTGAAACGCTTCTGTATGGTATGAGGTGGAGGCTTCTAAATTTACCAGCTTGCATTACTGTTATTGATGATCTGAAAACTAGCAAAATGGAAGAAGTATACAGTAGTTCTTTGACCTTGGATTACTAACAAGAGCTGTTTAAATACTTTTAACTTTATTATTGTTGTTATTTTATTATTATTACGAGGTGGAGTCCGAAAATAAGTTTCCGAGGCGACTATGGATAGAGGTGGGGATACAAAAACAAAAATAGCATGTGACACTAAAGATCAAACGTACCTTTACTTTTTCATATAAGTACCACGTATATTGAGACATTTATCATACCGGTATATAAGCTTCAAAAACCCTTTCAGAGAAAATTGAGGGCTCTGCACACGGAAGAAGCGTTTAATAGCTTCCGTGACGTCAGGATTGCTTCCAAAGCGCCGCCGCGAGAGTTTTCTTCAAAGCCGGAAACAGATGGAAGTCACTTGGTGCGAGATCAGGACTGTATGACGGATGGGCAAGGTGCTCTCACAATGTGGGTTTGCGTTGCCGTCGCTGAGTGTGGTCTCGCATTGTCATTCAACAACAGAACACCAGATGCGAGAAGGCCAGACAGCTTGTTCCGAATCGTCTCCTTCAATTTCGATAACCGCTCTCACTTCCTTCTTTGACCACGAAATCTAAACGTGCCTTCTCTCCATAGCTATCAGGCTCAGGCTGAGAGATTCGTCTCCGCTTTGCGCAGGCGCTGTGACTGCACCTTCTATATGAACCATTGCGGTCGAACGATACCCATTTGTGTCTGAATGTGTTGCATGTGCAACCGCTGTCTTTTTTCCCTTATTACTGTTTTCTTCCTGGGAAAACGAGATGGGAAACTTATTTCCAGAAACCCCTTTGTATTATAGTCATGTAGCCAGAATGGAAGAAAGTAGGAACGCTTTCAAAGTTTTAACTGGAAATTCAATCGGAAAACGACCATTAGGAAGACCTAGTCGCAGATGTTAGGACAATATTAAGATAGATCTCGCAGAAATAAGAATACAAAGTAAAAACTAGATCCAGTTGCTAAGGATAGAAATTAATGGAGAGCTATTGTGGACGTGGCACTGAACCTTTGAGTTCCATAGACCATAGAGTTAGTTTATTATTATTAGCATAGGACAAAGCTCTTAATTGGTATGCACAAAATCCTGTCTGAACCTACCTCAAGCTGGTATTGAAGTCGAGGTAAAAGGTATAAAAATGCTAAATTAAAAAATGAAAAGAATTTCTTTTCTTTTTTTTTTTTTTTTTTTTTGTTTAGAGTCCTGTGGTTATGCCGGATAGGCTGAAAGAATGGTGATGATGAGAAATGAATGAAATGGTGATATGTAGAAAGTGAAAGGAAACGGGAGTACCCCGAGAAAACCCACGCACGCGGTATTTGGTCCACCACAAAGCTCACTTGGCACGAGCTAGGATCAATGTTAAATGAAGTTACGTGATCAGATCAACGTTGTTGTCCTCTCTGTTGAGACTTTTTTGGTGAGTAAGGGATCGCTCTATGGAAACCATACGGATATACCAGAACTAAAGAGAACTTACAGATTTGAATGCGGTTTGACTGAAGTTCTTTCAACCAGTAGAAGAATATGACCAATCAAAGTAGTGTGGAGAGTTTCTTAGAGGTTGTTTGAGGGTCAAGCAGTATCGTGGTTTGCTCTCCTAAAAACAGAAACACTAAACAAAGCCTAAAAGATATGAAGGCTGTCCGAGCGTCGGGAGTTCTAGAGATTTGGAATGCTATAGTGCTGCAAAAATGTCTTGAGCCGTGGCAAATATGCGAACTAAAGCTCACACCCTCGCCACACCCACAGTTCAGAGCCAATAAGGGTTCAGAGCGAGAGAGCCTTAGCCAAAGGGAGTGGAATTCCCTCAGCCAATAGCAGCGCTCGGAACGGAAGACTAGGTGTCAAGTCAATGTGGTATATCTATAGGAATATAGCGAAGCTATAGTGACCGTGGCCATTCGTGAAGCCTAGACTCTACACCAATCATAGAATTGCTCTGCGTCACGTGAGATGCATCGGAAGAATTCGGAACGATTCGTGAAGCTGCCTTCCTAACGCACACTTGAGAAAACGCGAAACAGCAGAAGTGCGTAAACAACGTTGCCAAGCTTTTAGAAAATGGCGAACAAGCGACAAAAACCAGCACGTAGAGAACTATAACACAAACACGAACAACAATAAACAAAAAACATAAAACAACAACAACAAACCAAAATTCAGCGTCAATCTAACATTGTATTCTCAGATGTTCTGGGACACACCGTTTTGTTCTATTGAATGCTAACTAACTCGCTAATTGACTCATCACCAAGTCTTCGAAACTGTAAAGCCTAGGACAATAATAAAATCTTGTACAGCTGTTGTCCTTGATTTTGCGATTTCGCTAAATGCTGCCCTTAATGGAAGAGGATTTTGTTCCGTTCATGGGATCTCTGAAATTGTTAGGTATACAACCATGAAGTTTTACATAAAACTAAATTTCTTGTACCATTGTCTCTATGTAAGACGAAAACTGAGAAATGCAACCACTAAGGGAGAAAGGGAGACTTAAGAGTTGTTTTATTTTCGCTCTCCATATCTCTTAAACCATAACCTTGAAATGTTGTATATTTCCCTTATACTCTAGCTGACGATGTGGGGCCACGGTGGCTCAGTGGTAGAGCGTTCACCTCTGGTGCTTGGGGTCCCGGGTTCGATCCCGGCCTCCGCCAAGTGGACTTTGTGGTGGACAAACACCGTGTGCGTGGGTTTCCTCGGGGTTCTCCCGTTTCCTCCCACTTTCTTCATTCCACCATTTCATTCATTTCTCATAATCACCGTCTCCTTTAGCCTAACCGGCATAACCGTGGGACGTAAAAATCAAAGATTCCATTCCTGACGATGTGATGCACTTTTATAAAACGGTGCGAACGGGGCCGTGTATTACATTACTACAGTAAAATGATGTCAAATATTTTTCACAAACCATTTTCTTCCCGTGCAAAGAACGGACATTCTCCTAGTGGGTAATTGCCATAAAAGGAATCTTAATGGTTTCACTGCAATTCTTCTTATGACTAGAAGGAATTGAGCAACACCGAACTTGTCTTAATTTTTTTAGTATTGAAGAGAAGTACCGAGGAACTATGAATATGTATGTTAAATGACATTTAAGGCAGGTGGGGTTTAATCAGAGGTTGATTCATTTGTATTGAGCCAAATTTGAATGTGTAACTCAAATAGGAAATGCTGTGTTTACTCCACCGGTTGTGTTCGACCTGCAGGCAACCTCCACTGATTATTGCTGGGCACTGGAGTTTCCATTATAGGATACTGTGTTGCAGCTGGGCCATGGATATTGCATGCCACTCCTCCTGAACGAAATTACATTTTTGAATTCTGTTTTTTAAATACTGTTCTAGAGCGATTATTTCGGGTTCGTTACTGTAGTCAATTCGTTTATTTTCACTGATAACAGTGATTTTTACGGTAGTTATTCATATCCCATCCATTTCAGAAATGTATGTTTCGGATAACGCAAATATGCAAACCTTAAAACATTGAAGTGTTATGGGTTACATGAACACCTAATCGAAAATACACCGTGTTTCAAACGGAAAGACTTGAAATTAGACGGTAATAATTACGGAACATGGGACGTGCCGGGAAGGAAATGAGTGTTGTTTGAATGGCGTAGTTTCAGAAAATTGCCATTAGTCAATGCGCCTTCTCAGTTTGCAGTCAGTCAGAAGTAAGGTGGCGTCCGTTCAGCAATCAGTCAGAAGTAAGATGGCGCCCGCTCAACAGAAGGCGTTTTGTGTGTTGCAGTTTGCAAAGACTGAGTCAGTAATTTCGGTCCAGCGTGCTTTTTGAAGATTTTGTGAATTATCCCATTTTTGTAGTATGTTTTTAACAATACATATGGACTTTCAAAATCAGACTATTCTCTTTGAATCACCCTGTATTTAGAAGTTCTTAATCCTTATGATATACGAAATAATAATGTGTGTTTGTCTGTCTGTCTGTTATCTGCTTTTTGCATAGAGTGACATGACCGACAAGAGCAATTTTCTAATGTTTGAAACGATTTTTCAATACTTTTGTTGTACCAATAGCCAAAACAATACCTTGAAGTACCCACTATGAAACCTATTAGACAATTCCTTCTTCTCTAAGCTTGCTTCAAGTATTGGACAGTTTTGACAAAAAATATGTATGAAATTATGACAAAAGTAACATATATAGAGCCTTTCAGAATTATATACTTGCTATGTTAGGTTTCCATTTTACATGAATCTTGTAGTTGTCATAAAAAAAAACTTGCAACCCGATCTTTCTATTTACTGTTTACATATTACAACTTCTTGAAAGCAAGAAAGGTATCTCCACCCATGCAGCATTGCACTCTAGTGGACAAATAGTGAACCTCCTCATTAAAAACTACTATTTTGGCGCACTTCCCCTCCCTGTCTAAAAGAATTCGTTGTTTCGGAAGCGGCGAAACTGGTATTTACTTTATGTCAGCGGGAGAGCGATAATAGGTAGCAAGCAAGACGTCCCAGAAAGTTGCATATGGTTCAACTCTTTGCAAGATGGAAAAAAAAATGTATGACCCTTTCAAGACTATGTTTACATGGAGAAATATCCTAGGGTTTCAAGATTTTTTTATGACAGCTACAAGATTCATGTAGCTTGACAACATGTCTTTATGCTAAGAAATCATTTCGTTATGGTTGGATTTTCCGACATAACAATGATCTTAAACACTCGTCTAAATCTCCCCGAAAAAACAGAGGCTTCATGACAAGTGTGAAGTTTTACCCTGTCCGAGCGTTATTGCAACCCCTTTCAGTACGTGTGACATGAACTCAGAAGATGCCTTATTCGCAAGAAAATCTGAAGTTTGAATAAAAAAAAAAATCTACTAAAAAGTGAATTGGGTATCATCCGCTATGAAATGCTTTAGACGCTTCACTCGATGAATTGTGGGTAGACATCACGATCAAGAGAATCTCCACTATTTCTTCATTTGTATTATATATATATATATATACACACCGTGTCCCAAAAGTCCAGTAAAACTTTTCTTAATTTATTACACAAAATTTTCTTCATTGTTGAAACAGTGTATTGTTAAAGATTTGGAAATCCAATTTCAACAATCAAGCCAGTTCATCAATGAACGAGATTCTAAATAAACAAAATCGGCACGGATTGTTGCCTTCAATTTGAAATTTGTAAGATAAATCGTGAATTTTCGTGAAAAGTAAAAAAATACATGAGAGACATACGACATACGAAGACTATCGGCATCTATTGGCAAAACTTGTTCCTTTAAACCAACCTTAACGTATGTTTTTTCCCGGTCAATTAATATACTTCTTAAAATAATATATGAGATACAATAAACAGATTACAATACTATTAATACAATACAATAAGAGAATATTAGAGAGAACAAAAGAAAGGACATTTTCCATCTGGAGTCGGCTTTTGTAAACATCTTTCACTTGTCAATGAAGTCACGTACATATACAAACATTACAGAAGACAAAATATTTTACGTCTGACAACATCTTTTTGTGTCCAATCCTGTACACTAAGACAGCTTGTCAACGGCTTATCAGATAAAACTGATAAAACCAGAAAAGTGTGCGCAATTTCATTGCAGCCCAAATATTCATGTTTATGTTACTTGCTTTAATATATAAAATTTATTCACATATCCGATATCGCAGTGTATTCCACCTATTTAAATACAATAATACACTTCCTGCATTTTATTATATTTTATCTCTCTCATTACACTTATCAAATCTAAATTGGTTGTGCAAAACATTTTTGTTCTTCCGATACCTTATTTAGGCCCTATCATACGAGTAAACAACCCTGTTCTAGGCTAGCATATATCAATTGCTTTTGCTTACATAATACAATAAAGACTCATGGATCGGGCTACCTATTAGCAACAATTGAAAATTAGGAATCTGTTAATGTAGTTGTCTGTCGTATGTTTCAAAACTGAACAGATACGGACATACTTTTTCCAAATACCTGTGTGTTTTTATGAAAAAATTCATACATTTTGTATTCGAATGGAAAGTGTAACCAGTTGTTCATTTATTATTGCAGATTCTGATAGGGAAAGTAATGATTTTGATTCTTCTGAAACATCAATTCACACGCCAAAAATCAGGAACCAGGAACATGAACCCAGCAACCAGGAACATGAACCCAGCAACCAGGAACACGAACCCAGCAACCAAGAACATCAACCCAGAAGCCAGAACATCAACTTAGCAGGCAGGGAACAAACAGAACAGCTCAGTGTGCTAAATTTGCTCAACAAGAAAACCTATTTGGCGAAACTTTTCTGGAAAATGTTCCTGGAATATATTGCTGGAAAATGTTGCTGAAATATGCTCCTGGAATATATTCTTGGAAAGTGTTGCTGAAATATGCTCCTGGAATATATTCCTGGAAAATGTTGCTGAAGTATGCTCCTGGAATATATTCCTGGAAAATGTTGCTGAAATATGTTCCTAGAGCATTTTTGGAATATATTCCTTCTACAAATGTACAAAGAAGTGTTGTCCTAAGTATCAGTATTTCTATATTTTATTATTTCAGCATATGAAATTCGTACCTTTTGAAGCATAAACGAAAATTTATGAAACGTGTCTGTATATGTAGATTTACCTGTATACGTAACCTTAGCGTCTCATGTGATTTTAATACACAGTTTTTTTTTTTTTTTTTGTAAAGTATGTATTCATTTTTTCCAAAATGATTGTTTGTGTGTGTGTGTGTGTGTGTGTGTGTATGTATGTATGTATAAATTTCCTCCGTTTCGTTTGTCGACGTAGGAAGGGTGGGACATACATATCCCACTGATACATTTACATGGGACTTATATGTCCCAGTGGCACTGACGTGAATGATTATCTTGTTTTTTCAATTATGATACGTATATTGTCAGAAAAATAGTTGTGTCGTATTTATGATTACAAATATTTTACATTTCGGGATCCTTTTCCAAATGACTGCTTTATCACTAGCATCTTGTTCTTTACTTTCATCTGTTCCATTATCACCACGTTCACTTCCACTACTGCTATATGATCATAAGAATTCTGTAAACCATTAGCAGGCTTCTCTTTACCAGTGGAATATCGATTCATAGCAATAACATGCAAGTCCTCTAAGAATGTATAGTGGGACACATATGTCCCAGTGGTAGTGAAAGGGTTAAATGTGCTAGTAAATTTACTGTACATTTAGTACACGAGTATATTTACTTCTACACAATAAATTGTAAGTTTATATTTAGCTAACTTTTTCTATGATGTGAAACTGATTTTGAACTTCTTTTTACATCGATTAACTTGATTATTAAAAAAAAAAAAAAAAAAAATCATTGGTAGCACTTGAAGTGAGGGAGAGTTTGAAAGCGGGGAAGAGGTTTTTCATTTTTATGAAGCTAGCCGGTCTCTCCTGCCTGTAAACATGTTTTTTAATTAGGGAAGAGTAGTACATTTCCGATGCAATTAAAGTTGATTTAACGTAATTTTACCACATGATAAGGGGTCCTAACTACTAAGAATGAACTAAATTACATTTTATTGACAAGTACACGATGATGTTCACTTTTTTAATTGCAATTTTTTTTCAAAAGTGTTCTCTTCAATCATTCACCCGATTCGTGTATTGTACGCTTTTAACATTTCATGATGAACTCTCTTGAGGTAACTTGACTCGTCATGAGACAATGCAAAAAAACAAGGAGAGGGTACTTGCACCATTAATAATGCACGAACTTTAACACCCACAATAATATCCCAGGTGCATTACGATGCCATGTTATTTTGTCATGCAAGGATAAACGAAACGTAAAACACACACGCGCGCAAAAAAAAAAAAAAATCGTTTTTCTGTGCTGCATTCAAGGGATTTCTTTTAGAGAAAAAAAAATCATTTTACGGTCTGTTTGTTTTTAAAACGAATCCTCTAATTCATCGTGATGTACACAGATAGTGGGGGAGGGGGGTTGTTAATTGGCATAGACAATGTGGTTTTTCGAGTTCCACGTGGCGTAATGTTTGTAAATTTGAAGATGGGGGAGATTTTTTTGTCCCCCTATTAACTTGTTTGGTATTCACCCTCTTTTTCTGTTTTGACAGCTGATTGACAAATGTAAGATTTGTGGTCAAAACAGTATTATCTACAAGTGTAACGTTTCGTGACATGAAAAATAAAAACAATGAAATTGACACGAAAGGTACTTTTTAAACATTTACTGAATTAATCTAAGAAGGGGGTAATGGCGACCAAAAATAATCCAATTTAGTACTAAAAGTTTTGATGATTACTTTCAGTTACCTTTATAGTTTGAAGTATAAAATCGATTTTTTATTTTTTTTCAGTTTAACATCCCACGAATATGCTCTGTAGGCTAAGGAAGATGATGATGGAACAATTGATGGAATGAAAAAGTTGGAGTAAACGGGAGAACCTCGAGAAAAAACCACGGACACGATGTTGTCAACCACAAGCTTACTTGACCGGGGCTTGAACCAGGGATTTCATGCATCGAAGGTAATCGCTCTACCACTGAGTCACCATGCACCCAGTTTGAAATATATAAAGCATAACAAAGATAAACATTTATATATATACACAAGGGCGGATCCAAGGGGGGGCTAAGGGGCTATAGCCCCCCTTGACGCTCAGGTTTACACTGGATAAAATGGACTTCAATCCTGATTTACACTTGATAAAGCGACAAACTATGGCTTAGCCCCTCCCTTGATCATATACTGGATCCGCCACTGTATATATATATATATATACACAGCAAATGCCAATATTCTCAGAAAACAAGTAATTAAATATAAAGGTTAATTGTTCGGGACATTGGTTAAGAAGAAACTGTATAACTCTAACCCTGATAAAATGCACAGTGGAAGGAAAAATAGAGAGGAGTACCATGCTACATTTTTTTTTTAATCATGAAGATATGTTTTGTGTACAATATGAGGTTCCTCAGTATGGACCATGGCTGGAGAAAAATGTGAAGTGCATTGACGGTTCCGGATATACATTGACTAACTGCTGGAGCTAATAAGAACAATACGAGTAATTGGCTCTTTTCTCTTTCTCGGACGGTTACAATTGTTGTTCGATAGCAATAGGATATGACATCTCCAATGACCTCACCATGCTTCTCATACACCAACTTTCATTAGGGTTTACATCTAACCAAATTTGAACGCATTAGGCTGGTTCGAGTGCATGACTTTCAGTTTTACGTCACAAGTTTATGCTAGCTAGGCTAAAAGAGATGGTGATGATGAGAAATGAATGAATAAAGTGGTAAGAAACGGGAGAACCCCGAGAAAACCCATGCACACGGTGTTTGTCCACCACAAATTAAACCTGGCGCGAGTTGGAATGTAACCAGGAATCCCATACACCAGAGGTGAGTGCTCTAAGACTGAGCCACCGCTCCCCACAGTGATTCGAATTCCTCCTTAAACTGTAGGGCGGAGGGCCACATCTCAAAGACCTTCTGTCCTGAGAAGAGACGCTAAAGTTCAACCATGCGATAAAGTTGTTTATTCTAAATGAATGTGTAATGCTGCAGTGGCAAATCTAGTCCGGAGCCGGAGAGGCCACCACCGCCCCAGTATTTTGAGTGACAAAAATAATTTACTCTGTTATTTATATATTTTTGAAATTTTATAGTAAACTCATGATTAACCTATCATAGTCTGCATTCTGGCTGGCCCAACTCCCAAAGTTCTTACCTTTTAGATCCGCCACTGAATGCTAGAACACAGTATGGAATCCTATGTGTTGATCAGTCTCCATTGCTACTTCTACAGCTCTCTAGTTCTAATACTTTCATTAGAAAACGTGGTCATGCATGGCATGGACTTCATGTATACTGTATGTGTGTGTGTTCTTCTGTTAAGAGAAAGGGGGGAAGAGAAGACGTTGCGTGTATATGTGTGTGCTGGGAATGTAAAATCCAAATTGAAATTTAAATTATTCATCAGAGGAAGGCAACTCCTGAAATGAACGAAAAGATTAAGATAGCAGTTGTATCGTAGAAGGCGCGACTTATCTTCCCAAGAAGTTTCCCTTACTGCAGAAGCAAGGAACAACAAAGCTACGAACGGGGTGTGATATGTTACAACTAAAACGCGTGACAGTATTTGGGATTCACAGTGAGTGTACCTAGTGATAATAAAGTACTCTTTATTTAAAAAAAAAATAAAAAAAAACTTTTGTCATACACAATTTTCATTTCTTATCTGCTAAAAGTTTACAAACGTGGATTGTATTCGAAATTGCAACCCCTGCCATTTTGTTTTGTCTTTAGGCAAAATGTTATTCTTATTTGTTGTGCATTGAGAAGAATTATAGTGTAGATATAAGCTCTTAAACGAAAAAGTGAACAGAGATTTACTTTATATTCAGCAAAAAACTTAGGCCACTGGTTGGAAGGCGTATTGCTCCGTGCCGAGAATAGGACCTGATCTGAACGCCTAATGATAACTATTCTTTCTTATATCCAAAGATCACTTGCAATAAATTCAGAGACCCCATCACGGCGAAATTAAAATACTAACCTTACAATAATTATGTGGTACCTTCAAATAGACAAAAGATAATCGAAATGTGGAACAAGAACGTTATAGACAATATTATTTTACATGAGATACCGTCATCAGGACTCACTTATCTGCTTTCGATTTCCAGCCATTTAGAAAATCGGCATTTATTTTTGCGTGTATAAATGGCAGCAAATGGAAAGCTACTAGGTGACTCGTGATAACTGTACCTCATGCAAAATAATATTGTCTAGGGCGGTCTTGTTCCACATTTCGATTATATTTTGGGGCTATCTATTTGAAGAAGCCACATAATTACCGTAAAATTAGCGGTATTTTAATTTCGCAGTGATTAGGCCTCTTAAGAAGCTTCCATAAAGTATGGCCCTATTTATGATCCCCCATTGCCAAATTCTTCCTCTTCTCATTCCTCTTTTACCATTTATTGCACCCTCTATCCACTCCTACCTACAATTGCTTCACAAGTAATGTAATAACTAATTTATTTATATCTTTTTAACAATCTCCAGTATTACTTTTCTCTCTTCCAACCTTTACCTTCTTCCATCACTAATAATAAAATTTCTTCCTCTCTTACTAATTTATTTTCATTTTTCAAACTATCTCCTGTTTTCTTCGCCCCTCCAATATACTCTTATCTTCTACAATACCTTGCATTACATTCTTAACAACATAATATATTCTCCAGTAATGGTCTAATCAGTTTCTTTGTCTCCTTTAGACTATCTCAAGTTTGTTCTTCCCTCTTCCAACACCTACCTCGTACACTTCTCTAACACTTCTTCCATCTACTACACTTCTCTAACAACACAATTGATTCTCTCCTGATCACTTCCTTTTCTCTTTTCTAAAATTTTCAGCACCGTTGTTCTTTCTTCCATCACCTGCCCTCTTATCTCGTATCATTTCTTCTAAAAACAATGTAATTGCTTTTCTCTTGACCAGTATCCTTCTCTTTTTCAAAAACTTTCAGTATTGTTGTTCTCTCTTCCAACACCTCCTCTCCTACCTTCTACCATATCTTCTATCATATCCCTAACAACTCAATTGCTTCTCTCCTGACCAGTTTCTTTTTCTTTCTCAACAATATTCAGTACCGTTGTTCTCTATTCCAACACCTACTCTCCTACCTCCTATCTCCTATCTACCGTACATTCCTTACAGCTCTTCTCACCAGTTTTTGTCTGTTTCAACAATTTTCAGTATCATTGTTCTCTTTCCGAACACCTCCTCCCCTGCCTTCTATCATATCTTCTATCACGTCCTTAACGAAAATTTTCCGTCCAAATATTAGCCCAAACAGTTTCTTTGCCTCTTTTTAACTATCTCTAATATACTTCTTCTCTTCTTCAGCTTACTCTTGCATTCTATTATACCTTCTATTACATTCTTAATAACACATTTTATTCTCTCTCCTGACCAGTTTATTTTATTTCTTTTACCTGTCTCCAGTATCTCTCTCTCCAACACTTCCTCTTATCTTTCTCCAAACTTTGTATCATGTCCCTTATAAGGCAACTTCTTTTCAAATAATGTCTTCAACTGCGTCTTTTTCCTATCTTTATCCATATCCACTCTTGTTTTTACACCTTTTCTAATTTCCTTTTCCACGCTTTTCTTTTACTTTCTTCTATATCTTTTATCTTCCCTTGAAAATACAATTTTGTCACACAAAAATATCCTAACTAGTTTATTTTCCTCGTTTTAACTATATCCGCTGGTGATGTTTCTCGCCAATTATAGGCAATAACTCATTGTTTTACCCCTGGTATATCCAGTTCATTTTCGCATTTTTCTTCAAAATAATTCCGATCATTTCCAATCTTTTTCTATACTTGATAGTGATATCTACGTTTCTGTTCCATGCATAATACTCCATTCATTACTTTTCTTTCATATCTCTTGCTTTTACTTACATATATTGAATCAGATCTTCACTGATAATGCAATCTAAGTATCTAAAACTACTCATCTGTTCTAAGGACTATTTCGGGAGGGTAAATCCTAACAGAAAAAATGCCATTGATGACGTCATTATAAGTTAATTATAGAAACATTTTAAAATCGGGAAGTCATTGATCTGTTAGTATTCAAAGTATGGTTTCTCGATGAAGCAACAAAGATTATGAAATATAGAGCAAATGGATGATATAAGGATACACGTTGAAAATATGAACTTGAAATTGTGCATTTTCGATAAAACCGCCTATTAGCACCTTCAACAATCGCATTTTCTAGACAATGTAGTACAAAAGGTGCAGATTACTTTAAAAAATGAAATGAAATCTTTAAGTTTTACGTCCCACGATTATGCCAGTTAGGCTAAAGGAGACGGTGATGATGAGAGATGAGTGAAATGGTGGAATGAAGAAAGTGGAAGGAACCGGGAAAACCCCGAGAAAACCCACTAGCACGGTCTTTGTCCACCACAAGGTCCACACGGCGGGAGCTAGGATCGAACCAGGGATCTTAAGCACATGAGGTAAACGCTATACCACTGAGCCACCGCGCCCTCCAGATTACTTTAGAAGGGTATGTTATTAATGTGGTGGTCATGAGTATACAAGTACAGCGTGTTCTTTGGAAATTAGTAGCATACCACTCAACTAAGAAAACAAACATGATTATGGATTAATGGAAGTGTATGATTGTGAAATTAAATTTTTATGGTCTTCCACCAGCAATCAAATCTAGGATTACGCGCACCAAAACCACAAGTGCTACCTACTCAACCAACGGGAAGGGTCACCTAAAATACAGTTATTCACCTTTCAAGTCCCATTATGATCATGCGCTACATTTGAGTGTAGATTTATAATTAACGTGTAAAGTGATATGCAACAAAAGTTTATTTTACAATAAACACACATCAGCGGGCTACAGGGCAGAGCTAAGCTGGTGGGTAAGCGCAGTAGCGCAGAGACGCATTCGTAAGAAGCAGACAATTTTAACTGTTTGATTGATTTAGAGTTTAGCATCCCGTTCAATACCAAGACTATATGAATTGTGGACCTACAGCTTATCGTGGAATCCCAAACATATATCCAATCGAGAAACGAACTTGGATCTCCCTCGCCGGAAGAGCGTACACAAGGTAAACGCGTTAGCGAAGGTGGGTATGCGCGCATGGGAAGCTACATGAAAAATAAATTCACTAACTCGTGCTAATCCGAAATAAATAGTATATACATGTTATTTAAAACTGGATTTTTGCTATCAGTTCACCATCTGCTGTAATCCCGTGAAGTCTGTTCCCCTTATTGTTCCGTAAATTTTCCGCTTCAACTATAGCAGTACTTCCCAATCGATGGGTCGCAAAATTTCAAAACTTAAAACTTAAACTCATGGAGCATTTAATAATCAGTTAGAATCAATTTTGAGACTGACTGTAGCAATGAACCATGGGCAGTAACAGTGCTCAATGCTATATACAGTCACTACTTCATAGAAACCAATAGGCTTACTCTATTTAAATTATTATTAATAGTAATAAAATAATCAAACAAATCTGTCGCAATTTAGTAGGTGTTCATGAAGTGTGTCGTCAGCAAAAAAAAGGTTGGGAACCACTGAATTATAGAATGGCTCACTTAGATCTAACGGTTCAAATTCTTCAATTTTGAGCAGAAGGTGTGCATCTGATTTGAAAAAGAAATGCACGAACTTTTTCTATGTTTATTACCTATTATTATTATTATTATGATTATTATTATTATTATTATTATTATTATTATTATTATTATTATTATTATTATTATTATTATTATTATTATTATTATTATTATTATATCAGATGAGCTCCAGTGGGAGCTCGTGTGGTTTGGGTCTCACGTTAAGTTGTAGGTCACCGTCTCATATAGCCTCATTGCTGAACGGAATGTTAAACCAAAATTCTTATATAAGACATTCATCCAGTTTACGATCACAAATTCAATGTAATGTTAAATTCCTTTTCTTTGGATGGTGCAGAGCAGGTATATCAAATTCAGTATCTCAGGTATGCTAAATAGTAATCAGTGTACTATAGTACAGGCTATATAAAGACATTCATTTTCATATTTAATTATATATATATGTATTTGAAAAGGAGTAAATATGTAATATATTACCTAATACTATGGTTCTTTAATTAACAGAAGGTTCACAAGGAATCCAATTGATTTTGGATCTCTGCAAACATGCTGCCCACATTAGTGATACTGCATTTGGGTCTCTGCAGGCATGTTGTTTACATTAACGATATTGATTTTGGATCTTTGGAAACATGCTGTTCATATTAATGATATTGCTTTTGGATTTCTAGAATCATGCTGCTTACATTAACGATATTTATTTTGGATCTCTGGAAACATGTTGTTCACATTAGCGATATTGATTTTGGATCTTTGGAAACATGCTGTTCATATTAGTGATATTGCTTTTGGATTTCAGAAATCATGCTACTCACAGTAACGATATTGATTTTGGATCTCTGGAAACATGCTGTTCATATTAGTGATATTGCTTTTGGATTTCTGGAATCATGCTGCTTACATTAACGATATTTATTTTGGATCTCTGGAAACATGCTGTTCACATTAGCGATATTGAGAACAGAGATGACATAAATGTCTGTTAAAACTGCGTTTCATTTTAGACTTGTTCCTTTTGATAAGTGAGAAAAGTTGTTCATAATTTAAAATGTAAACCGGGTCCGGAACAACCAAAGCTTCCGAACCTAACATACATTTGTACACTTTCACAATAAAACTAAATATGTTTAACAGGGAAATGGTTGATGTTACGTGAAAATTTACACTTCATTTGTACTCTTTTTCTTATGAAAACAATCTAGTTCTATGATTTTTTTTTTTCGAAAATATACGTGAAAGTACTTTACAATCACTTATTGTGATTTCGGGTGCAAAATAATACCCGTTTAATACTACGTAGACGTAGTGGCTTGTACCACTGGAATCCCCCCGCAAAAGCTTGGACCCCCTCCCCAACAAAACTTCCTAGTTGCGTGATTGAGCACACCCTATCTTCTTTAACAACTCCCGCGAATATTACAATAACACTGAATCTCAATTAAGCATAGAAAACCATTAAGGGCAAGGCAGACGTGTAAGTAGTATATTTTTAGCACTCACGTTTTTTTTTTTTTTTTAATATTTTTTTTATAACGCGTTGCACACATAACGAAAATATTTTATTTTGCTTCATCGCTTCCTTTCATAACTGCTTACTTTGCAACCAAAAGAAAACTTCAACAGTGGTGGTTCTAGAAGGTAGAAACTGGGGAGAATTCAGACTATGATAGATATAGCATGAATTGACTACGAATTTTCAAAACTATATAAATAATACCTTGAATCATTTTTATCAATCTAAAAATTGAGAGGCCTATGCCCCCCGGCCCCAGGCTAGATCCGCCACTGCTACAATTGCTGCGAAAAGTGCTCTTAGTGCTAGATGTTGACTGCCTGTCGCTTCCTCCAGTTCCCACACATCCCGAATTATCACAAATCAAGTTTCCTCATGTAATTTAATCATGCCTAGTAAAAGTGAAAAACCAAACATGGAAATAATATTATTTTTATATTTATAGAATCTATTGTTATTCCATTTTTGCGCCTACTTTGTAAATCTGTACTTATTTGGTGTAATAGGCGCGAATAAAATGCAAGTTTTCGCTGCATTTGGAGATTATTTTGACAAAGAAACATATTGGGCTGCATCGGATTCTTCTGTTCATTTGTTTTATTATTCATATATTGATCTAGTACTTCACTCAAGAAATACAGAAGTCAACACTAACGTATAAATCTATTTACGTGTTCTGTTAATTGTGACTATAGGGGAGCCAGCAAAAGAAGATCTCTGACAGCTCGCAGTGACGTTGACACTACTCACGTGACAAGGATTTTTTCGTTTCATCTATAGTGCCAATTAAAGCTGTAAAACAGAGTGGCCGTGGTTGGTAACACTACTACTAAAGTAGGGGCTACATTGTCCCTCCTCATTGGTAAGAAACGTCAGTGACCATCTCTTGCTGGTCCTGCTATCAGGGGCGGATCCAGAACGTGCTTCTGGGGGGGAGCGATGGGTTGTAATAATGGCACTTAGAGCTACTTTTAAGAGCTCCAAAATCTGGGATGGGTTTTATTTATATTTAAAATAAGAAAGTTTCCACTTCCGGGGGTGGCGTACGCCCCCAATTGCCCTCCTCTGGATCCGCCACTGCCTGCAATAGCAGCTGAGTATGGATCTGGCAACTGCATATTAAGAAAATAGTATGTTGGCAAATATATACAGAAAATTCATCACTTTAATTTCACTAAAAGTATCAAATAAAAGGAATGTGAATATAGTAATAATATGGCCACTAGATGGCAGAACCTTTGATCTTATCATGATGAGTACAATATTGAAAATATTTGAAAGTATATTTGTAAATTTAATTTCCTTTTAATTGATTATTTAAAACTATTTAAAATAATAACTTACTTGATAATTTATGTATATTGAAAAGTTAGGTTCAAATTACTATAGTCACTCTATCTCTCAGTGTAATTTAATCTACATTGACAAGACACTTCCATCGTCTTGGTCACGAATCGTCATACTCAGATCGATACTATAATCGATCTTATCAGCTGTAGATGTACCATACGTCTGAAAGCTGTCTTTTGTACGTTTACCTTCCTATTCCTCATCCCGGGTACTCTGTCGTTCCTTCTCAAGAGAACTTTGACGTCAGACTGATCCAGCCAAGGGCGTCTGGTTCTACTGTAAAGGCAACGGGAGCTATTCAACCTAGACTACTATCCAAACGGGTAGTCTAACCTTTGTTCATATCATCATCATCATCACACAGTTAGGCTTACACTGCTTTGTTTACGGCCTTCGGGCCAGAAATCGGTATCATGTCCCTTGATACTTCACGGGACCTAGGGCATCATCATGGCCTACCTATGGTTCTAGCTGCCCCTTCTGCTACTGCATCAGGAGCAAAACGAAAAGGTGCCAACAATCCGAGTACCAGTCGTGACACCAGTCCTGCTCGGTCGTTAATCGGGAAACCCTATACTGACCATCAAAAGTCACCGCCATCAAAGAAAATCCATCAAGGCGACTTGTCAGATACAGCTAGTGAATCAGGTCTTGTAATGGACCTCGAAAATTTTCCCGAATTAACAGAGACCACTCGTCCACAAACCTATGAGTTTCTACTTACCAACTTTGATCCAAAGTACTCGCAGGCACACCATCTGTACAAGCAGCTAGTTAAGTACATGCCACGCGCCAACATCACTCAAATCATACCTACACGTAACGGGACTATCTTACGGACTCCCGATGCAAACTTTCGAACTACCCTGCTCAATAAACATGGATTCGAAATATTTGGGAAAGGCACTACACTGACTAGGCTCGCAGAAAAACCGCTAAAACAACGGCCCCCACCACGTAAAGAGCCTTTGCTGTCAGTGGTTATCCGAGGCGTAGATACTGATATTACTGACCAAGAAGTCACTGACGAACTTACACTCGAAGGCTATACCATAACCAAATGCATTCGCATTCGTAACAACAACGGCTTAACCTATATGGTGAGAGTGCTTACACACTCTCAAGAGACCATCGACGATCTTCTGTCAAATGGGGCATACATATATCGTAAACGCCATAGAGTCGAGCCTTCTAGATCTCAGCCACCACTACCCTTACGCTGTGAGAGATGTCAAAAATATAATGCTCACTCGACTGATAAATGTCCTAACCAGCCAATCTGTGGGTACTGCTCCGGACCACACAATACGAGACAATGTCAAAACCTTGCTCAACCTCCGACCTGTTCAACCTGTCATGAGCAACATCCAGCTTTCAGTTACAAGTGCAAGCAGCGACCTCCTCCGGAACCGACCAAACCTGAAATGACTGTTCCTTTGCAGCATCACACCAAGTCCATTCCGTCTTCTTCTATACCTACTGACAAACACCAGGCCGTCACTATTGAACAACTTCTTGCTTTCATCACACTCACACTTCAAAATATTCATCCTTTTCACCGCCCTCACATCCTACAACAACTGCAATACTCAACACGTGCAATCTTTCATATGAACTTCCATGCTACTTACAGCGGACATAAAGTATACTTTCATGTCAGTCCACTTGAAACCGAAGTCTAATTCCATCTTCCTTCTCTTACGAATCATCATGGCATTATCCTTTATATTTGTTAATATCAGTTCTCTCATCCAGCACAAACCACTCTTCGCACTTCTACTGCAAGAACACCGCACTTCAGGATTTCTTCTCAATGAGACTCGCCTTACACCTCGAAGCTCCTGCAAAATATCTGGATATTCCGTCACAAGAAAAGACAGTAATATGCCAGCTAGACGTGCTAACGGCGGAGTTGCAATAGGCTTTCCCCCTTCTATACCGTGTCGTCATTACGAACTTCCACAGCACAATCTTCCAGAGTACCTAATAACAACCCTCTACTTCAAAAACTTGTATATCACGCTTGCTACAATTTACGTTCGACCTGGTCATATTATTCCGTTAGATTTCTTCCAGTATATTTCAAATAACTTCCCATATTATATCATAATGGCCGACATCAATATCCATAGCAGAACACCTCAACAGCGACAGACTTTTCTCAACTTCCTTACAACTCACACCACTGGTACTTTTCATCAGCTACCTAAGCACACCCGGCCATCATCTCAAACCACACCTGATGTTGTAATTACTTCTACTAACTTACTATCTTCCTGTACCGTTGAAGTGCTGGATCCAATAGGAAGTGATCACTTGCCAATCAAGCTTACCATCAACCGCTCGCATCCTAATACCTCTAACCACAAAAGTTTAACACGCAAATCTCTCAACTATAACAAAGCAGACTGGATCGGATATCGAAATTTCCTAACTGCAAAACTTTCTACCATTCCCGAACCAACATCAGAAGACGATATGTATAACTCTATTAATCTCCTAACCAGTACAATCAATCAGGCCTCCAATAACTTCATTCCTACATCCAGTTCAAATCCATACAGTCCCAAATTACCTCCGCACTACCTTCCGCTCATACGTAGATCTCGTCAGTTCTACCGAGACTACGAGCGTACCGGAAACCGAGAATCATTAGTTCACCACCGATACATGCAACGCATCGTCACCAATTACATCACAACATATAAACATCGGCAGTGGGTTAAAACTTGTAATACGCTAGCTGATACTTCTCATCCAAGGCAGTACTGGAAAAGGTTCAGTCAACTCAGCGGCAAACGTAGTATCACCACATATCCTATTCTTCTTCATAATCAACCGCTTCAAACTGATACTGACAAGGCAAATGCTTTCGCTACTTATCTGCAAGATATATTCACACCGCCTTTAACACATCCTAATCCTCGACATCCCGTCGATCGAATTGATTTTCAATCTCCACACCTCCAGCCCGCACTCAGCCACACATTGGGTCATACCCAAGAGCTTACAACACCTATCACAGTCGATAACATTCTAACTGTCACCAAACGAAAACGCAACAGTGCACCTGGCATGGACAATATCTCTTACCGGCATATTAAAGAGGCCCCTTACTGTGTCCTTCATTTCCTGGCTATACTCTTCACATTCATACTCCGCACTGGTTTCTTTCCTATCACATGGAAAATGTCCAAAACTTTAATGTTTCCGAAACCTAACAAACCTACCAATCTAGTTTCTTCCTACCGCCCCATTCAGTTAACCAGTACACTCAGCAAAATCTTCGAACGAATTCTAGTTACTCGCCTTCACACTTACTGCACAGATCATCGCCTGTTACCTCTTTACCAAGCCGGATTCCGCCCTCAATTCAGCATAAATGATCAGCTACTTCGTCTTGTCAATCATATTTACAATCAATTTCTCTCCACGAAACCTTCTTGTCTGGTTCTCTTCGACTTAGAGAAAGCCTTTGATACTGTTTGGCACCACGGCCTGGTCTACAAACTTACTAAATACAATCTGCCTCTCACCTACATACGATTTATATTCAATTTTATCACTGGACGCATAGCCTACATCTCCATTAACAATTCATTATCTCATCCAGTATTTTTACATTCAGGCGTTCCACAGGGATCTGCTTTGTCTCCGCTTCTTTATCTTCTCTATGTGGCAGATATTCCACCTCTTCCAGCAACTGTCAGCACTTTTCAATACGCGGATGACACTGCATTTCTGGCACTTGGCAAAACCATACAGCACATCAACAAACATCTTCAGGAAGCTATCGATCTATTCACCTCCTGGTGTTCCAAATGGCGACTTAAAATCAACGCCGACAAAACACAAGCAATTGTTTTTGTGCCTCCTGGCAAACGCACTAGGGTTCACCGCAACCCAACTTTGCTGAATGTTTCCGTTCAAGGGACACGAATTCACACTGCAAACACAGCCAAATATCTAGGACTTCTCTTGGACAAACATCTCACCTGGAGACCTTACTTAAAATCTATTTTGACCAAAGCCTATAATCGAATTAATCTACTCCGTCGATTGACTGGCACCAACTGGGGTCTCAACGCCTCTACAGTTCTCACTACATATAAAGTCTTTCTCCGACCAGTACTGACTTACGGATTCACAGCCTGGATACCTGCAGCACCCTTCTTTTATAAAAAGCTACAAATCTTAGAACGTCATGCCTTCAGAATCGCTTACCGAATATCCTTACCTAGCCCCACTGCCGATCTCTATAGTCGCATTACTTTTCCCACACTTCTTTCCCACATAGAACACCTTCGGTTAAAATATATCACTCATCGACTGACAATGAACCACCCTCTACTCATGGACACAGTATATACTGCAGCCGACTTCGTTACTCTCACACCATTACGCCCCACCCCTCTATCTCTGCTTTTTACCCTTTATCGATACACTGTCCCTCCGAATCATCCCGACATTCCTCTTCTCGATGCATTTCATCTCGATATTCATTCACATTTCATCTTTCCATCACATCATCCACAGTAATCCTACTGTACTAACAGGGCACCAACTGTCTTACATTAATGCCCCGCGTAGCCCCGGGGCGAGAAGATAACCTCACTTGTTCTTCTAACCTCACCTATGTGTTGTGATGTGTATTGCACGTACTCGTTACTTTCATACCACATAATCATTTCATATCTACCTATGCTAATGTTTATGATCATAAGATCATAAAATCCAATGACCATTAAATGTTAATAAATAAATAAATAAATAAATGGATTAATATCACTTATCCCAACAACAGTAGTCCATATTCAATTTTCCTTATTACCTCTTCCCGAGTCGAGGGCGTAACCCTTGGGTGGGGCTAGCTTCAGGCTAGCAAAAAAAAAAAAAAAAAAAACGAATCGTCACCGCCAATATCATCCAGCATTGATTAATGTTCCAGAGTATTTCATTACTACGTTGTACTTCCATTCCCTTTACGTTACCATAGCTACCATATATGTACGCCCTGGACATCCCATCCCACGCTCATTCTTTCTTTACATCTCCAATAACTTTAAATATTATATCATAATGGCCGACATCAATATTCACAGCCGTCCAGCTAATCAGAAACAAAGCTTCCTTGACTTCATTACTACTCATACCACCGGCCATGTTTTTGATATACCTAAAGCAACCAGACCCATCACGAATACCACACCTGACGTAGTTATTTCTTCTGGCAATCTCTTCCAGCGTTGCACAATTGAAGTGCTCGATTCCATAGGTAGTGATCACCTTCCTATCAAACTTCATATCGATCAACCGCAGGCTCCTACTCTTCGTTTGCTCCCTGAACCTCGTCGTGTTCCACGATTTGATCAAGCCAAGTGTAATGACTATCGCACTACTATTGCTGAAGATTTGGTTAGCATCGAGCCTCCTACTACCGAAGATGATCTCTACGCACGGGTCTCTGAAATCACTCATTCCATTCATCACGCTTCTGACCTTCATATACCCACAACTGAAATAACCAGGTACCAACCACGTTTACCGCCAAACTACCTACCTCTCATACATCGTTCTCGCGAATTCTTTCGCGAATATCAGCGCACTGGTAACCTAGAAGCTCTTCGTCATCATCGCCAACTTCAGCGCACTGTACGTAACTACGTCAAGGCACATAAGCTTCGCAACTGGGTGAAGACGTGTAACAACTTAGCTGAAACTTCACACCCTACTAAGTATTGGAAGCGATTTCATATGTTGACTGGGAAGCTTACTCGCACACCATATCCGCTGTTAGTAAATAACCAACCATTACACACAGACGAAGAGAAAGCGAACGCCTTTGCAGACCACCTGCAGACTACCTTCACCCCATTCCCATCTGATTTTGTTCAAAGACATCCTACTGATCGCTTGAACTTATCATCTTCATATCTACAACCCAGCGCAGCACACATTCTTCCAGACGACAATCCTCTCACAGCTCCAATTTCTACATCTGATATCGCCACCGTCGTAAACCGCAAGCGCAACACAGCTCCTGGTATCGACCACATAACTTATCGTCATATCAAAGAGGCTCCTTATTGTCTTCTTCTGCTTCTTTCATATATATATATTCTTTTATTCTCCGGACCGGCTACATCCCCTGTGACTGGAAGACTTCTTCCACTCTCATGTTTCTTAAGCCCAACAAACCTCCAGATTCTGTTGCTTCTTACCGTCCAATACAATTAACCTCCGTTTTTAGCAAAATTCTTGAGCGCATCATTGTCCTCAGACTACATCACCATCTTTCTCAATATAATCTCTTGCCTGTACACCAAGCTGGTTTCAGACCTAATTTCAGCATCAATGATCAATTGCTCAGACTTCTCAACCTAATCACAAATCATTATAACACTGCTCGGCCTTCATGCCTCATTCTTTTTGACCTAGAGAAGGCTTTTGATAAAGTGTGGCATTTAGCCCTCATGTTCAAACTTCACCGTTTTAGGCTTACACTCTGCTACCTCCGTTTCATTTTCCATTTTCTTTTTAACCGCCTATCTTATGTTACCATCAATAGTTCTTCATCACATCCGATCTTTATCCATTCTGGTGTACCTCAAGGCTCCGCTCTCTCGCCTCTTCTATACCTTCTGTTTGTAGCCGATATGCCAACCCTTCCTCCCAATGTTCATACTTTTCAATATGCAGATGACACTGCCTTTCTTTGCACAGCCAGAACTATTCAACAAATCAATTCTGCACTCCGCCTAGCAATAGACTCTTTTCTCCGATGGTGTGCTAAGTGGCGCCTTCATATAAACTCGACTAAGACTCAAGCTATCGTCTTCATACCACCTCGAAAACGTTCTCGAGTTCAGAAAAACCCCAATCTACTTAATCTAGAGGTTCATGGCACACGAATATCACCTACTAAACAGGTTACCTATCTTGGAATCATAATCGATCATCACTTAACTTGGCGGCCCCATCTTCAAGCAATCATTCGTAAAGCGTATGCTCGGCTCAATTTACTAAAACGTCTAGTTGGTACCACATGGGGATTGCAACCCACTACAATCCTTAATACGTATAAGGTATTCTTACGTCCAATTCTAACTTATGGTCATCCCGCTTGGGTTGCTGCACTACCTTTTTTCTATCAGAAATTACAAGTTCTTGAAAGGCACGCATTTCGTCTGGCTTATAGGATCAAGCTTCCCAGTCCGACACAGGAGCTTTACGACCGTATCTCTTTTCCTACCATTCTCCGTCATCTTGAACAGTTGCGACTAAAGTTCATCACAAACCGGTTTCAGCAACGTCATCCATTACTTCTAGATACTATGGATGCCGACCGCCACTATGATTTAGGATATCAATTTTCTACTTGCCCTCTATCCCTACTCTTCGCTTTATATCTCAAAACCATTCCACCAGACCATCCAGATCATTTTGTCGCTTCAGCTTATTCTTCTGATCACCTTCCATTTCATATATCACCTACATATGCTGCACCGTAACCTATTGTGCTAACAGGGCTCCACTTGTCTACATTACTGTCCAGAGCAGCCCCTGGACAAGAAGATAATCTGCATTCGTCTCACTAACATATCCTTGTGTTGTCCTGTCATATGCACTTCATTGTCATTTTTTTCCCAGTCCTCATGATTATGAACAAAGTTCATAATGTCCAATGAAATTGAATAAAATGTAATAAAAGCAATAAACTGAAATTATGATCTAAATAAAATAAATGATTCTTTCCGCTTACTCTTACTTCCCATAGACCACCTCCAATATCCTTCCTTCCCCAGTCTCTGCACTCCTCACCCCGGATAGAGGGCGTAACCCTCGCAAGGGAGCTAGCCTTCGGCTAGCACTAAAAAAAAACACGAATCGTCACTTTCACCAGCTTGACGTACCATACGTCACAAGCTGCTTTTTGTACCAAGCCTAGCCTAGCTGGGAAGTGTTAACGTGCCACCGAGGATATTGTGTAGCATACGCACAATTGAGATTCGCACGCATACGCTCTCACTGGGATTGACAGTACTTTTCAGTGCTGGAGGGTGGATCCCATCATCATCACTGATCATCTCACGTCACCTCATCTTATTTGGACATCTGCATTTGATCATTATTATTCTCTTCTCATTCTACTTACATCTAACACGTACTGGCTTCGGCCATACCACAGTCTTCAAGATCCGTGGGTGTGTCCCCTCTGAACTCGATGGAGTGCAAGGGGGCCAAACCCAGAACGGGTCCAAATTCTCAAAAGCGATCAGGTGATACACTACAGTCGCAAAATAAGAAGAAAGAAACTCGATCACGATCTCCTTGCAGTCAAGCATCCGATAGTGACATAGATGATCAAAATATGGACATTGCTACAAACCAATCTCCACCGATTTTCAATTTTCTTCTCACCAATGCTGATACCAAATACTCAACTCCAAAACATATCCTAATTCAATTGATGAAATACTATCCAAGAGCCAATGTATCTGAAATAGTCTTCACTCGCAACGGAATCATCATCAAATCTCCAGACCAAAACTTCTCTACTACAATTCGAAATAAAGCAGGATTGACAGTACTTTTCAGTGCTGGAGGGTGGATCCCATCATCATCACTGATCATCTCACGTCACCTCATCTTATTTGGACATCTGCATTTGATCATTATTATTCTCTTCTCATTCTACTTACATCTAACACGTACTGGCTTCGGCCATACCACAGTCTTCAAGATCACATCTTTGGCGACAAAGCCAACCTTCAAGCTCTCGCATCAACCAGAAAAAAGCAACCACCACCACCTAGACGTCAGCCCATGTTTTCAGTAGTAATAAAAGGCGTTCCACCGGCCTATACTGACGAAGAAATCCTTGACGAATTACGTCTCGAATGTTATGAAATCCATAAATGCATTCGTATCAAGTGTCAGTCAGGCCCCACCTATCTTGTTCGAGTCCTCACAGCATCCAAAGACACAGTAGACGATCTGCTTCAAAATGGTGCCTATATATATCGCAGACGACACAGAGTAGAACCATCTCGCACTTCACCACCACTTCCTATCCGCTGCGAACGGTGCCAAACATATGCCTCACACCTAACAAAAAACTGTCCTAACTCACCCCGCTGTGGACATTGCAATGAAGACCATACAACCAACAATTGCCCCAACCTTAAAAAACCACCTCTATGTAATACCTGCCACCAACAGCATCCAACCTACAGTTACAAATGCCACCAAAAACCTGCTCCACCAACTGACAAACCTGAACTCTCAGTCCCAATCCGCACTACCGATTCCGCTACAACTCCTACAAACTCCTTACGAGAACCTGTCACAGTAGAAGACTTGCTTCGCTTCACGACGCTCATTCTACAAAATATCCATCCCTTCTTACGACCACATATTCTTATGCAGGTCGACCAAATCGCCCAACAATTATTTGGCCTACAACTTTCTGCCACCTATACAGGTCCACATGCTCACTTTTCCATAACTTCTACTAAAACAGATCCAGAATGGCCATCTCTGTAAATACAAAACCCATCCACACAACCTTTCTCATGTTATCAATCACCATGGCAGTCACCTACCTCTTTCTTAATATTCGATCTCTTGTTACTCATAAAACAGTTTTTGAACAACTTCTCCGAGAGGAAAAAGTACAAGCTTTTACCCTAAATGAAACTTATCTCAAACCTACTGATTATATCCGCATTCCGCAGTTTCAATTACAACGTCATGACTGTCCTAGACCTTATCAACGAGCTAATGGTGGCACAGCAATTGGAACCTATCATACTATACCTGTGCGTCCTCATACTTTCCCCAAACCACATGATCTCCCAGAGTATTCCATAGTCACACTGTATCTTCGCACAAAAATCATTACTCTTTGCACCATATATGTCAGACCAGGCCACCCTATTCCCTACGAATTTTTTCAATACATCGACAATACGTTCAGACATTATATAATCATGGCAGATATCAATATTCATAGTCGTCCTCAGACAGAGAAACAACATTTTCAAAACTACATTTCTAATATTCTAGCCGTCGACTACCATCATCTCCCATCGCCATCACGCCCAATCAGTAATACCTCACCCGACATTGTGATCAGTACTCCTTCTCTTACTATTCACAATCTCAGAGTTTCTACCACCTTTCGGCAGCGATCATGCTCCGATACTCCTTGATCTTATTATCACCACACACCCCAAAACACAACCCCCGCCAATTCACTTCTTTGATTACACACATGCGAACTGGGCTAATTTTCAAACCGACCTCACAACTTCATTGCAAAATCTACAGGAGCCCACTACTGAGGAAGAACTCTATAACCTTGTGGATCAAATCACAACATCCCTTGACACAGCCACCCAAAACAACATCCCTCTTCGTACACGTCATCCGCACAAACCTCCAATACCTCCACAATATCAATCTATCATTGCTGCTTCTAGACGCTCTTTCCGTGACTTCCAACGTACACGTAATCCTATATCATTAACACATCATCGTCGCTGGAATCGCATGCTCCACAATTACTTAGATGCCTACAAACGAAAACGTTGGATCTCAGCCTGCAACACTCTATCCACTACCTCGCACCCTACCAAATTCTGGCAAAAATTTCATCAGTTAACTGGCAAAACCCGTCATACTTCATACCCAATCATCTCACATAACAATCCGCTTCAAACCGATACTGACAAAGCAAATGCTTTCGCCTCTTTCTTTCAAGACATTTTTACCCCAACCATACAACCACTTCATCCAACTCTCACACGCCGTGTGGAACATCTCGCAAACCCGAACGCTCCTCAACTTCAACCCAATCTTCACCACCAACTTACCGCTTCTCCGCTTAACGATCTCATAACTCCTGACGATATCTCCTCCGCCATCCGATCAAAACGAAACACAGCCCCCGGCTTTGATCACATTACCTATAAACTCATCAAATCATCTCCTCCCATCCTCTTTTCACTTCTCGCCACCATCTACAACTTCATTCTCCGCACCGGATTTTACCCTCCTCAATGGAAAATCTCCAAAACTCTCCTTTTCATCAAACCAAACAAACCTCCTACTGCACTCTCATCATACCGACCAATCCAACTAACATCAGTCCTTAGCAAAATCTTTGAACGCATTCTAGTCAGCCGTCTGCATACTCATCTTTCCGACCATAATCTCATCCCTCTACATCAAGCCGGCTTTCGCCCACATATTAGTATTTCTGACCAGCTTCTGCGCCTCACCACTGCTATAACAAATCATTATAATACGTCAAAACCATCTTGTCTGTTACTGTTCGATCTGGAGAAGGCTTTTGACAAAGTTTGGCATGCCGGCCTCATCGCAAAGCTTCACTCTCTCAATCTTCCTATCTCCTACATCCGCTGTATACTTTCTTTTCTTTCCAATCGTATGACTTATATCAATATCAACCAATCCCTTTCCTATCCGATCTTTCTTCACTGTGGCGTCCCTCAGGGATCTGTTCTTTCACCTCTTCTATATATTTTATATGTCGCCGACATGCCCCCTCTCCCACCAAATGTCTCAGTATACCAATATGCAGATGATACCGCTTTTCTTGCCAATCTAATACTGTTCAAACCATAAATAAAACATTTCAGCAGGCAATTGACGCCTTTACCTCCTGGTGTTCCAAATGGCGCCTCACTATCAATTCTCTCAAAACGCAAGCTCTTATTTTTCTCCCACCTCGTTGCCGATCACGAATCCATCGCAATCCTTCCCTTCTTCACATTAATGTAAATGGCACTTTCATCCGCCCATCATCACAAGTTACCTACCTTGGGATCATCTTTGATTCTAAACTCAGTTGGAAACCCCACCTACAAAAGATTCGATCACAGGCAACGAACCGCTTAAACCTCCTTCGACGGCTAGTGGGCACAACCTGGGGCTTACATACCGACACAGTCATTACGACTTACAAAGTATTCCTCCGACCTGCTCTCACACATGGCCATATCTGCTGGATCTCTGCCCCAGATGAACTATATAATAGACTCGCCATCTCCGAAAGACATGCTCTCCGACTTGCTTATCGTATCAAACTACCAGCACCGACTGCCGACCTCTATCGCCGAATCAACTTTCCAACAATATTTCCATACTTAGAAACACTTCGCACTAAATATATTACAAAAGTCATTGCAGACGGAAATCCGATATTCCTAGACACCTTTCAACAGGACATAATACATGATACGCCCCCACGTCACCAAGCCACTCCTCTCCAACATCTTCTCACTCTATACTATAACACTCTAGACGACGATGACCCTCAAAAGGCCGACTTTGCCATCTATCATCCACCTCATCTTAGTCCATGCATTTATCCATCTCTGCACTAGTGTTCCATCAATGTTGCTAGCAGCGGGCTTCATCTGTCTACATCAACCCTGTGACGCCCCAGGGCAGAAGATAACCATTCACTCGTCCATACTAACATATACCCTCGTGTTTGTGACGTCCATCTGCACTTCACCTCATCTCTCATAAAAAAAAATAAAAAAAATAAAAAAATAAAAAATAAAAAAATAAAAAAATAAATAAAAAATAAAAAAAGATGCCCACAAATAAGAATGAAATAAAATAAAATAAAATAATGCTCCAAACCCTCAATGCCCTCTATAAATAAAGAAAATTCCCCATACCTATAATCCTCGTCCCGAAGAAAGGGCGTAACCCTTTGATCGGCTTAACCTTAAAAAAAATCACGAATCGTCAAAACACACTTCTTACCAGCTAGACGTACCATACGTCACAAGCTGTATTTTGTACCAAGCCTAGCCTAGCTGAGACTCGTTAACGTGCTTTCGAGGACATTGTGTAGCATACGCACAATAGAGACCAGCACGCGTACGCTCTCACTGGGATTGACAGTACTTCTCAGTGCTGGAGGGTGAAACCATCATCATCGTTGTACACCGTTTCATCATATCATATCATCGACATCATCCTGACTGATCATTGTTTCTCTTCTCATATTGTGCTGGCTTCGGCCACTCCGCAGTCTTCGCGATCCGTGGGTGTGTCCCCTGTGAACTCGATGGAGTGCAAGGGGGCCAAACCCAGAACGGGTCCCAATTCCCAAAAACGATCAGGTGAAACACTACAATCACAAAATCAGAAAAAGCAACCTCGTCCTCGATCCAAATCTCCTGTCAGTCAAGCCTCCGAAAGTGACCTATACGATCTAGCTATGGACATCGCTTCAAACTAACCTCCAGCAACTTTCAATTATCTTCTAACTAATGCTGACAACAAATACTCTAATCCAAAACACATTCTAATTCAACTTATGAAATACTATCCGCGAGCTAATGTTTCAGAAATCATCTTCACTAGAAACGGAATAATTATCAAATCTCCAGATCAAAACTTCCTTACTACAATAAGAAACAAAGCAGGATTTCACATCTTTGGCGACAAAGCTAACATCCAAGCTCTCTCTCAAACCAGAAAAAAGCAACCACCGCCACCTCGACGCCAACCCATGTTTTCAGTGGTGATAAAAGGCGTTCCACCAGCATATTCCGATGAAGAAATTCTTGACGAATTAAGTCTTGAATGTTACGAAGTACACAAATGCATTCGCATCAAGTGTCAGTCAGGTCCCACCTATCTCGTTCGAGTTCTTACAGCATCCAAGGAAACAGTAGACGATCTCCTGCAAAATGGTGCTTATATCTATCGGAGACGCCATAGAGTAGAACCATCCCGCACTTCACCACCACTTCCTATCCGCTGTGAAAGATGCCAAACATATGCCTCACATCTGACTAAAAACTGTCCAAACTCACCCCGCTGTGGACACTGCAATGAGGACCATTCCACTAACAACTGTCCTAACCTGAAAAAACCACCTCTATGTAATACCTGCCATCAACAACACCCAACCTATAGTTATAAATGCCATCAAAAACCTGCTCCACCAACTGATAAACCTGAACTATCCGTTCCCGTCCGCACCACCGATTCTGCTACACCAACTGCTAACTCCTTACGAGAACCCATCAAAGCTGAAGACTTGCTCCGTTTCACCACTCTTGTTCTTCAAAATATCCATCCCTTCTTACGCCCACACATTCTTATGCAGGTCGATCACATAACCCAACAATTATTTGGCCTACAACTTTCTGCCACTTACACCGGTCCACATGCCCACTTTTCCATCACTTCTACTAAAACAGATCCAGAATGGCCATCTCTATAATTTACAACCATTGCCCAACAACTTCTAAAACACTATCAATCTTCATGGCAGTCACTTTCCTCTTCCTTAATATCCGATCTCTTCTCACTCACAAAGCAGTTTTTGAACAACTCCTAAGGGAGAAACAAATACAGGCTTTTGCTTTGAACGAAACCTATCTCAAACCCACACATCATGTCCGTTTTCCACAGTTTCAACTACACCGTCATGATTGCTCTAGACCATACCAACGAGCAAATGGAGGCACTGCAATTGGAACATATCACAATATCCCTGTACGCACTCACTATTTTCCATAGCCACATAACCTTCCCGAGTATTCCATAGTCACACTATATTTTCGCACCAAAATCATCACTCTCTGCACTATCTACATTCGACCAGGCCACCCCATACCATATGAATTTTTTCAATATATTGACAATACTTTTAGGCATTACATAATCATGGCAGATATAAATATTCATTGCCGTCCGCAGGCTGAGAAACAACAGTTTCACAACTACATCTCTAATATCCTTGCCGCCGATTTTCATCATCTCCCATCGCCATCTCGCCCCATCAGCAACACCTCCCCAGATATAGTTATCAGCTCTGCGTCTCTGAATATTCAAAATCTTAGGGTTCTCCCACCTTTCGGCAGCGATCATGCTTCGATACTACTCGATATTATTCTCACCCACTCAGCTCAATCACAACCACCGCCCATTCACTACTTTGATTATAATCATGCAAATTGGGCTAATTTCCAACCGGATCTTACAAATTCGATACAACATCTTCAAGAGCCTACCTCAGAGCATGAACTCTATGACCTTGTTGACCAACTCACAGCATCTCTTGACACAGCCACCCACAATAACATACCCCTACGTACACGTCATCCACACAAACCTCCGATTCCTCCACAATATCATTCCATCCTTGCTGCTTCTCGCCGCTCTTTCCGTGACTTTCAACGTACTCATAATCCTATATCCTTAGCACAGCATCGTCGATGGACCCGCATGCTTCATAATTACCTTACTGCTTATAAAAGAAAACGTTGGATCTCCACCTGCAACTCCCTCTCAACTACATCGCATCCTACCAAATTCTGGCAAAAATTCCATCAGTTAACTGGTCAAACCTGACATACATCATACCCTATCATTTCACATCATCATCCTCTCCAAACCGATACTGATAAAGCAAATGCTTTTGCCTTCTTCTTCCAAGAAATATTTACCCCTACCGTACAACTACCACATCCAACTATCACCCGACGTGTCGAACGCCTTACAAATCCGCATTCCCCCCTCCTACAACCCAACATTCACCATCAACTCACCGATTCACCTCTCAATGATCCCATTACTCCTGCAGATATCTCAGCCTCCATCAAATCGAAACGTTCCACGGCGCCTGGCTTTGACCATATAACTTATAAACTCATAAAAGCCTCTCCTCCCGTCTTATATACACTTCTTGCAGCCATATACAACTTCATTCTCCGCACCGGCTTTTATCCACCACAATGGAAAATCTCAAAAACTCTGCTTTTCACCAAACCCAATAAATCTCCTACAGAACTCTCATCATACCGTCCTATACAACTGACATCAGTACTCAGCAAAATCTTTGAACGCATTCTTGTCAGTCGCCTTCATACCCATCTTTCTGAACGAAACCTCATTCCTCTTCATCAAGCTGGTTTTCGCCCAAACATCAGTATTTCCGATCAACTCTTACGCCTCACGACTGCCATAACTAATCATTACAATACCTCCAAACCTTCCGGCCTGTTATTGTTCGACCTTGACAAGGCTTTTGACAAAGTTTGGCATGCCGGCCTCATCGCAAAACTTCAGTCTTTTCATCTTCCTTTCTCCTACATCAGATGTATCCATTCTTTCCTTTCAAATCGTATGACTTATATTACCATTAACCAATCACTTTCACATCCGATCTTTCTTCACTGTGGTGTTCCTCAAGGCTCTGTTCTTTCACCCCTTCTTTATGTATTATACGTAGCAGACATGCCCCCTCTACCACAAAATGTCTCATTATATCAATATGCCGACGATACAGCTTTTTTCACCACAGCCAACACTGTTCAACACATAAATCGAACACTCCAACAAGCAATTGATGCCTTCACTTCCTGGTGTGACAAGTGGCGCCTAACCATAAATCCCCTCAAAACACAGGCTATTATTTTTCTTCCACCTCGCTGCCGATCACGAATTTATCGCAATCCTGCTCTTCTACATATTCACGTCAATGGCACTTTCATACGCCCATCATCACAAGTAACATACCTCGGAATCATCTTTGACTCAAAACTCAGCTGGAAACCTCACTTACAGAAAATCAGATCACAGGCCACAAATCGATTAAACCTTCTCCGGCGGCTAGTGGGCACCACCTGGGGTTTGCATACTGACACTGTTATTAAGACTTATAAGGTTTTCCTTCGACCTGCTCTCACACATGGCCATATATGCTGGATCTCTGCCCCTGACGCACTATATACCAGACTTGCAATATCCGAACGACATGCTCTCCGCCTTGCATATCGCATAAGACTACCAGCACCAACTGCCGATCTCTATCGCCGTATCAACTTTCCCACCATCTTACAGCACCTGGAAACACTCCGCACAAAATACATAACAAAAGTCATTGCCGAAGGTAACCCGCTCTTCCTCGACACCTTTCACCAGGACATCATTCATGATACCCCTCCTCAACATCAAGCCACACCTCTTCAACATCTTCTTACTCTTTATCATAAGACTTTAGACGATAATGACCCGCACAAGGCCGATTTTGCTATATACCGTCCACCTCACCTTAGTCCATGCATTTATCCATCTCTGCACTAGTGTTTTCATCAATGTTGTTAGCAGCGGGCTTCATCTGTCACCATCAGCCCTGTGACGCCCCAGGGCAGAAGATAACCATTCATTTGTCTACACTAACCATATCCCTGTGTTTGTTGTGGCGTCTATCAGCACTTCACCTCATCTCTCATTTTACAACCATAGCCCGGCCTCCTTAATGCAATAGTGAATAATAAATGGATACTGATGCCTCCCTTATGCCAATGATGCCTCCAAAGCGATATTGAAGAAAAAAAGAAAAAAGAAAAGAAAATGATGACCACAAAAGAATAAAATAAATTAATGCTCCTCAAACTCTCAATGCCCAACTATGAATAAAGTAAAACCCTATATCTAGAATTCCTCTTACCGAAGAAAGGGCGTAACCCTTTGATCGGGTTAACCTTTAAAAAAAATCACGAATCGTATTCATCATTTGTTTCCATTTTAGCACTATGTCTCAATTCACTACTAACTTTGGGCTTTCCCCGTGTTTCCATCAGTCTCGAGTCGCCCCGAGACAGAAGAACTAACATTCATTCGTGTATCTAACACTATGTTTGTGATTGTGGCGTGTACGCACTGCATTTCATTTTATACTATCATGTTTATTTCATAACAATTCAACGCACTGCTTCCATGCCAAAGTTCCATTCTGTTTCTACCTGCGCCAATTATATAATTATATATATATTTTGTTTACTTATCTGCACATTTAAATTTATTCACCCACTTATTGTTTTGTTTGTTACTTTCAGCACTATTCGTTTATAAAACTGCACTTAGACCATCTTATATGCTATAAATCCACCAGTGTCGGTAATTCTGTGCCAAAGAGAGGGCGTAACCCTCTAATGGCTAGGGTTAGGAGACACTCTACCAGCATACCATTTTGAAATGAAAATATATGAATAAAGTTTAAAGTACCAATCCCTAACCCTATAACCTTTAAAAAAAAAACACGAATCGTACCTGGATGTGTCAAAAGCCTTTGATAAAGTATGGTTAGCAGGACTATTATATAAACTATACACCCAAGGTTTTCCAGATCGTCTTATACATTTACTACGTTCATACCTGACTGACAGAAAATTTCATGTATCTGTTGACGGTGTCAAATCCACGTCCCGATCTATCAAAGCAGGTGTTCCACAGGGCGCTGTACTTTCACCGCTTTTATATAATCTGTACACGGCAGACCTCCCGACCTTACCACATTGCTTTTCCGCAACGTATGCTGACGATACTGCCTTTTTTACAACCAGCAGCTCACTTGCACAGTGTTACATCTACATGCAACGTCAACTCAACGGCTTTCAGGAATGGGCAAGGCGTTGGAGAATTAAAATCAATGCAGACAAAAGCTGTGCTGTCATCCACAGTCGACGACGCATCCGCGTCCTTCGAAATTTAACGTATGAGAACGCACACATTCCTCACGCCACACACGCTAAATATCTGGGTGTGACATTAGATCATGGGTTAACGTTCGCCTCACACATCAAAGACATAAAGCAACGAGCATTACGCAAAATATCAGCATTGTACCCCATCTTTCGTTGCAGTTCAATTTCTCATGAGGTCCGCGTGCACATATTGAAGATGATAGTTCTATCAACTCTTTCTTATGCATGCCCTGCCTGGCAACATGCTGCTAACAGTCATCTTCAAACACTTGAAAGTGTGCAAACAAGAGCCGGTCGAATCATCACTGGTCACGATAGATATACACGCAACAGCCAAGTTCTGGAAGATTTAGAGCTGCCTCCTGTTAAGGAAGTTCTACGGCATCTCCACTATAAGTTCTGGCATACTTTGCCAAGGCACATAAATCCAGCTATAGCTACCATAGGAACCAAATGCGCCCTACGGAACGTTCATCGCACGCCACGCCTTTAATATCTTTCCTTAGATCGTAATGACTTCAACATCAGCTACTCTGCGACAGTTGCAGATGTAGTCTCACAGACATAACAAAACAATAGTATTACCCAACAAGCCACCTGCACATCTGTATATATTCTTTCTGCCATCTTACTCATGGAGTCAGGGGCTTCGGCCCGATACTCTACACAAAAATTCAACATTACTGTGACCGTGACCGTGACCGTGACGAATCGCATACTTCCACTTGGCTCTCAACTCTCCGGCCGAGGTACCTAGGTATCGAGTCTAGGCTTTGATCGATCCTGAGTTGTGGACGCAACCAGGCAATCATTGCTACGGGCGTAGTGGTGCGGCAACTACCCAAACCAACTCGACATGTTTCCAACACTACACCAGATGTAGTCATAGTTTCGCATAATCTCATAGACCGATGCACTGTACACGTACTCGATCCGATGGGCAGTGATCACCTTCCAATTAAACTTTCTATCACACGCCGAGTCTCAAACCTATCCAATTCTATTAAATCACGTGAAGTCCCACGTTTTGATAAAGCAGACTGGGAAGCATACCGCATTTCTCTTGCACACAGTCTTGAACACTTAGAAGCCCCTACTACAGAAGAAGGTTTATATCATGCGCTTGACGTTATCACATCATCTATTCAGACATCCGCAAACTCCCATATTCCCAAGTCAACTATTTCTCCTCATCATCCTCAACTCCCACCCCATTACCTTCCACTTATTCGTCGTTCTAGAGAACTCTATAGAGATTATCAACGCACCGGCAATGTCGAATCCTTAAGGCTTCATAGACAATTTCAACGGACAGTCCGAAATTACATACGGGCATATAAACAACGGCGTTGGATAGACACTTGCAATAAACTTTCAGATACTGCTCACCCCACGAAATTTTGGAAAAGATTCAACATCCTAACAGGTAAAAAGACACATACGCCATATCCATTAATTCACCATGACAAAGCTCTTCATACCGATAAAGATAAAGCGGACGCTTTTGCCGATTATCTACAAACCATTTTCACTCCTCTACCACCTACTAATCAGTCAAAAACTCATCCAGTCGAAAAAGTTAATTTTCAGTCACCTCACCTTCAACCAAATTCATCCCACTCTCTTCCCGCTAACCATCCACTTACAGCTCCTATCACCACAGTCGAAATTCAAGACACCATAGCACGAAAACGCAATACTGCCCCTGGACTAGATGAGATCACATATCGCCATATCAAAGAAGGACCGTATATTCTCCTACACCTCTTAGCTCTCATTTTTACATTTATACTCAGAACGGGTTACATACCGTCTCACTGGAAAACCTCGAAAGTTCTAATGTTTCAAAAGCCGGACAAACCTGCCAATAGCGTTGCTTCTTACAGACCAATTCAATTAACATCCATCTACAGCAAAATTCTTGAACGTATTCTCGTTTACAGGCTCCATCAGCACCTCTCTGCTAAAAACCTTCTCCCGAATCATCAAGCAGGCTTTCGTCCAAATTACTGTATCAACGACCAACTTTTACGAATGCTCACTATCATAACTGATCATTATAATACCATCAAACCATCATGCTTAGTATTATTTGATCTTGAGAAAGCATTTGATAAAGTTTGGCACCAAGGTCTCATTGCTAAATTGTTGAATTTCAAACTTCCTCTCGCCTACGTCCGTTTTATTTATAATTTTCTCTCTTGCAGATTGGCCTATATCTCAATCAACAGTGCTCTTTCACATCCCATCTTTCTACATTCCGGCGTGCCTCAGGGTTCAGCACTTTCTCCTTTATTATATCTTCTATATGTTGCAGACTTACCGCCACTTCCAGACAACATCCAACTTTTTCAATATGCAGATGATACAGCCTTCCTAGCCTTAGGGAACACAGTACAGCAAATTAATACCGCTATGCAGTCTGCTATCAACTCCTTCGTCAGCTGGTGCAACCAGTGGAGGCTTAAGATAAATCCAGATAAAACACAAACATTATTTCTTCTTCCTCTCAGAAAACGTAGTAAAGTTCAGAAAAATCCATCTTATCTCAATTTAACCGTTGACGACACTCGCCTGAAACCCACTAATTACGTTAAATATCTTGGTCTCATCATCGACAAACACCTTACCTGGCGTGCTCATTTAAAGACGGTTGTCGCTAAAGCTTATAATCGATTGAATCTATTACGACGCTTAACTGGAACAACTTGGGGCCTCAAATCATCTGTCGTCCTAAACACATACAAGGTTTTTCTCCCGCCAATACTAACGTATGGGTCGTGGCTTGGATTAACGCCTCTCTTTTTTATTACGAGAAACTAAAAATTCTTGAACACCATGCTTTACGTATTGCATTCCGCATTAAATTACCCAGCCCTACACATGAACTTTATGAGCGCCTAACTTTTCCCCATATTTTATACCACCTCGAAACACTCCGACTGAAGTATATTACTAAACGGTTCGAGGAACGACATGCCCTCCTCTTAGATACTATGAAATTTGATATAGCTTATACCCCCTCTCACCCCCTTCATCATACTTCACTTTCCCTTCTATTTTCTTTATATCATTACACTTTACCCCCTGATCATCCCAATCTTCATGCCGTTGCTGCTTATAAAACCGACTATTCTTCACCTCTCATCTTTCCATCCTATATTGCACAGTAGTCCTTTTGTTCTAACAGGGTTCCCACTGTCTCCATCATGGTCCTGAGCCACCCCAGGACCGGAAGATAAGCTCATTTGTCCACTAACATATCCCACGTGTTGTGATGTCCGATGCACTTCATTTCCATCTCATATATTCCCCTCATTTATGATTATAGCATTAAAGCTATAATGTCCTTCATATGATCTCATAACCAAATAAAGGCAATGCCATCGCTTGAACTAGTACCTACTCCCCATCCTTATGGTTATAGCATAATGCTATAATGTCTGCAGTTGTATCATATATTCATATCTATTATCTTCGTAATATACCTGTTGTTTATTTTTTTTGTTTGTTATTAAAGCTCATAAATAAGAATGCACTCATAGACCAGCACTATATACCTTTTATCCACAATCCTCTTCCTTCTCTTCCCATATAAAGGGCATAACCCTTTGGGGGAGCTAGCCATCAAGCTAGCAAATATATATAAAAAAAACGAATCGCCATCTTTCAGGTCGATAGTAATATCGACATCATCAGCTGTGACGTACCAAACGTCAGAATGGCTGTTTTTTGTATTCCTGTCCTCGATCCTGGGACTTGCTCGACAGATATTCGCTGAGCAACAGCTATCAGACTTATCTCAGCCAAAGGGTAGCTCGTTGCGACACGTTTAGACTGGGGCATTTCCTCACCTAGACCACTATCCGAATGGGTGGTCTTCAACCTACAACCTGATACCCATATTAGTTGTATCATCTTTGTGTTTTCACTAGCATTCGCTATGTCTTCCACAGGACGAACCTCTGTTGATGCAGACAATTCTGTTGTATCCACTAAGGTGGATAAACGAAAAGAACGTCGTTCTAAACCAAGTCCTGAACGCTCACGATCGCCTCATTCTAAAGAGGACCCCCAGTCGCATTCACCACTAGCTAAACGACATCACACACTCAGTGAATCATCTTCATCAACTACTTCTGGTCATTTCAACATGGATACAGACTTCCCATCACTACCTGTTCCGCAAAATCGACCTCCAGTCACAAATCTACAGGCTCCAGCAACTACTTCATTCTTACTCACAAATTACGACCCAAAATATCAAGATCTTAAGCAGCTCTACTTTCGCCTTACCAAGTACGTTCCTCGCTCACAGATCACCCAAATCGTCTCGACTCGTCAGGGTATCATCATTAAGTCTCCTGATTCCAATCTGGCTTCTTCACTTCTTAACACCCACTCATATGAGGTCTTTGGCAGAAACACAAATCTTTCTAAGCTGGCTCCCTCTCGCACCAAACAACCACCACCACCTCGACGTTCACCAGCACTCTCTGTCGTTATTAGAGGAGTTCCCCCTGACTACACAGATGACGAGATTACAGAAGAACTCAAACTCGACGGGCACTCTATTTTTAAATGCATCCGCATCAAAAACGCTTCTGGTAACACCTACATGGTCCGTGTGCTTACTAACTCATCAACAACTATCGACAATATTCTCTCGCACGGAGCCTATATTTATCGCAAAAGACACAGAGTTGAACCATCTAAATCTCCGGCGCCACTCCCTGTCAGATGCGAAACCTGTCAAACGTACAACTCGCACCATACTTCTCAATGCCCGAACACACCTAAGTGCGGTTTCTGCTCCGGACCTCATACTACTTGTGGTTCTCATGAACATCCCACATACAGCTACAAATGCAAAGCCAGACCCACAGCCGAACCTTTCAAGCCAGAACTCGTTGTCCCTCTGCGTCCTCACGGGACTCAGGATACTACTGTTCCTCCGCCATCATCTGTATACCAACCGATCACTATTAATCAATTCCTGTCTTTCATTACAGTTACTCTTCAGAATATCCACCCTTTCCTTCGACATCACATCTTACAACAGGTTCAACAAACAGCTAAAGCCATCCTTAACGTCGACTTTCAAGCAACCTATTCCGGTCCAACTGTATATTTTCATTCTGATGTGCTCCAGACAGCAATGTAACCATTTTACGTATCCCCACCAGAAATTCAAATTTCTCATTGCCTTTATCATGGAATTGAACTTTCTATTTTTGAATATTCGTTCCTTGTGCCAACACCAACCTCTCTTTGAACAACTGCTCAGAGAAGAACATGTTAGTACGTTTCTCCTCAACGAAACTTATCTGACTCCACGTCTCCATCCCCGCATCTCTGGCTATCAGATAGTTCGCCATGATAATGCACTCCCGGCACGCCGTGCAAATGGTGGGGTTGCCATTGGCTTTCCTCCCAGCATTCCTTTCCGACAACATACTTCTGCTGTTGCCAATCTCCCTGAGCATCTCATTCTCACTCTCTATTTTAGAAATATATCTGTCACTGTCGCTACTCTCTATGTTCGCCCTGGCCATCCCATTCCGCACGACTTTTTTCACTTCATCTCTGGAAATTTCCGCTCTTTCATAATTATGGCCGATATCAACTTTCATAGCCGCTCAGCCCAACAACAGCAGGATTTTCGAACTTATATTACCACTCATACTACTGGGTTTATTCATACTCTTCCGAAACCAACTCGCCCTGTCAGTAATACCACACCTGACGTAGTGATCATATCATCCAATCTCTCTCACCGTTGCACGATCTCAGTCTTAGATCCGCTTGGAAGCGATCATGTTCCCATTAAACTGTCTCTGCTCCTGCAACGCACTCCTGTCAATTATCAATCTCTTCCCGCTCGCACCACCCCTCGTTTCGACAAGGCCGATTGGGTTAGTTACCGCTCCCACATTGATATAGCTCTCGAACATCTTCTGCCCCCGACAACCGAAACTGAACTTTATACAACTCTTGACACTATCACCGACACCATTCATCTTGCATCTACGAAATACATACCTCAGTCTACCATTCATCCACACAAACCGCCCCTCCCGCCTCAATACCTTCCTTTAATCAGGCGTTCTAGACAACTCTATCGTGATTTCACCCGTACCGGCAATCCCGAATCCCTTAGGCTCCATCGTCAATACCAACGTACTGTCCATAATTACCTAGTAGCTTACAAACGCCGAAATTGGATCAAAACTTGCAATTCTCTCTCTGATAACTCCCACCCCACCAAATTCTGGAAGCGTTTTCATCAGCTTACCGGCAAATCCACACGTACTTCCTATCCACTTCTAGATGATGCACTACCTCTTCCCGACGATACTGCTAAAGTCAACGCTTTTGCCACCTACCTCCAGGATATATTCACTCCTTCTGCACCAGATCCAGTATTTCGCCGACATCCCACTGACACTTTAGATCTTTCGTCACCCGATCTTCAACCTCACCCCGATCATCCATTACCTCTTCACAATCCACTTACAGCTCCTATCACCGTTTCTGATATCCAGCAGACCATCTCCCGAAAGAAGAACACTGCTCCTGGCATAGACAAAATCACCTACCGCCACATCAAGGAAGGTCCATATGTCTTGCTTTACCTTCTCTCTATCATTTTTACTTTCATTCTTCGCACTGGCTTCTATCCTCTACCTTGGAAAACTTCTACTACCTTAATGTTTCTCAAACCTGGCAAACCCCCACAATCTGTCTCTTCATACCGCCCTATCCAACTCACCCTTGTGTTTAGCAAGATTCTCGAACGTATCCTCGTCACTCGCCTTCACACCCATCTTTCAGCATATAATTTACTCCCTCTCCATCAAGCAGGTTTTCGTCCTTCATTTAGCATTTCCGATCAACTCCTCCACCTTACTACTTTCATCACTAATCAGTTTAACACATCCAAACCTTCCTGCCTCATCTTATTTGACCTCGAGAAAGCTTTTCATAAAGTCTGGCATCTTGGCCTCCTCTATAAACTTTTCTCCTTTCACCTGCCCTACTGTTATATTCGCCTCATCTATCAATTTCTCTCCTGCAGACTTAGCTATATATCAATTAATAATCACCTTTCCTATCCTATCTTCCTTCATTCCGGAGTCCCCCAAGGATCAGCCCTATCCCCCCTGCTCTACCTTCTATATGTCGCAGACTTTCCCACACTCCCCCGAACGTTACCCTCTTTCAATATGCAGACGACACTGCCTTTTTAGCCACAGGGAATACGATTCAACGCATTAATTCTTCTCTCCAACCTGCCATAGATTCATTTCTTTCTTGGTGTCAGCAGTGGCGTCTTACCATCAATACCGCTAAAACGCAAGCGATTATTTTCTTACCACCTGGAAAGCGCTCCCGTGTTCATCGCAATCCTACCAATCTCCATCTCCGTATATCCCATACTCCTGTCACTATCAGCAAAACAGTCACGTATTTAGGCATTATTTTCGGCCAACATCTTAAATGGACTCCATACCTCAAGTACATCTGTACCAAGGCTTACTCACGCCTTAACCTTCTTCGCCGCCTTACGGACACTACTTGGGGTCTTTCTGCTGTCACTCTTCTTAATACTTATAAATCCTTCCTCCGACCAGTCCTTACCTACGGCTTTACAGCTTGGATCGACGCTCCCTCTTCTTTCTATAAACGCCTTCAAATTCTAGAACGCCACGCACTCCGATTTGCCTTTCGTATCCGTCTTCCCAGCCCTACTCGAGATCTGTATGACCGTACTCCATTTCCACATATTCTCTACCACCTTGAAACACTCCGCCTACGCTATATTTCTCAACGCTTCCAGAACCACCACCCCTTACTTTTTGACACCATGCACGCCGACGCCACTTTCCCGAAACGAGAACTCCTTCGCCATACACCGTTGTCCCTGCTTTTCTCACTGTATCATTACTCATTGCCACCTGACAGCATTGATCTTCCTCTCGTTGCCGATTTCATCACTCATCTCGATTCACCTTACATTTTCCCATCTACTGCACAGTAGTCCTACTGTCTCAACAGGCCTCCCACTGTCTTCATCACGATCCAGAGTAGCCCTGGATCAGAAGATAATCAGCATTTGTCCAACTAACCAAATACCTTGTGTTGTGACGTCTTCTGCACTTCATCCTCATCTCATCATCACCTAATAGTATGATCATGGTTAAAGGCCATGATGTCCTGCAGCTCCTCCAGTCAGTACCAGAGCTGAAAATTGATGCTTCCCCCCTAATGTTATTATGATTTTGAAATAAAATAAAGATTTAATAAATAAATTAAACCTCACTTAACCCATCTATCTTTCTCCTCACCCGAGATTTCCTTAATTCCTCATCCCCTAATAAAGGGTATGACCCTTTGGGCGGGGCTAGTCGTGCGCGGCTAGCAAAAAAAAAACAAAAAAAAACACGAATCGCCAACGAGAGAGCGTAACCCTCGAATGGCTGGGGTTAGATTGTTTTAATATGAAACCAAATATGATGGAATAAACAGATGATTAAAGAAATTTCATAAACCTAATTCCTTACCTTAAAAAAAAAAAACCGAAAGACACGCTCTACCATTTATATAATGGGATTCGAACCAATCAATTTTTGAAAAGCGTGTGTTTCGACCACGCTTCTAATAAAGAAAAGTCATGGAAAGCTATTAGTAACATACCAAGCATGTTCTGGACTTTATGGTATTTTCGGGAATCTTAAAAGTTATTCAATGATTAATATATTTTCTTGTAAAGTGTATTTATTAAGGTACACAAATGTATTATACTATACGAGCATTAAGCTTCGTTACAACTCTTCGTACCTCTGCTCTTTTGTTAATTTTCTTATGAGATCTAATCACTGCAAAATTAAAATACCGCTAATTTACAGTTACTTATGTAATACCTTCATTTAGATAAAAGATAATCGAAATGTGGAACAAGATCGCCCTAGACGATATTATTTTGCATAAGCTAGCGTTATCACGACTCACCTAGTAGTTTTCCGTTTGCAACCGTTTAGAAACACGAAAATAAATGTCGATTTTTCAAAACGACTGGAAATCAAAAGCAGATAAGTGAGTTGTGATAACGGTATCTCATGTAAAATAATGTTGTCTAGCGAGCTCTTGTCCCATTTTTCGATTTTCTATTTGAAGGTATCATATAATTACTGTAAAATTACGGTATTTTAATTTCGCCGTGATGGGGCCTCTTAATAACTTAATGCAAAGATAATCAAGATACCTGGAAATTTAGAACGTTGATAGGGTCTTGTAGGCTATTTATAAAACATTGCATTGTTGTATACATTATCAGATGTTTTCAAAATCCGTAAATCAGACGTTGTGGGACTCAAGAATTCAGTTTCCTTGAGGCTAACGCTAAACTTTCCAATAATTCTGACTCTTTGCGGCTAAACACCAAACAATTAACAGTTAAGACGTCAGAATTTAATTAGAATTTAACAATCATGAAGAATTTAATAATAGTTAAAATCGAGACAGACTGTACCAGTCAACAAGTCCAACGGTAGCAATAATGCTCAGTGCTATATAGAGTCATTATATAAAAACTAATAGGTTTCACGATTATATATATAAGAGGCAGAGAAAGGAACTGTACCAATTTCGGGCCCGGGTCCATAAAGCGGGCCCCCTCAATTGCTGCTCCGAGTATTGGCGTAGAATTGTAGAAATACGCTTAATTGTAGTTTATCGTTGCTGTTGCATGCAGCGCTAGTTCTTGTGTTGATGAGTTAATCCTTTGTTCTGCAATCAGCATCTGACGAGTTTTCATGTAGTAGTGACATAATATTTGCAGCGAAAGTAAAAACATGTATGGTTGTAAAGTGGGTCTCCTTGGCAATCCTAAAGCGAGCCCCTACTATGTTGTGAAAAAGTAAAAGATATGTTTCATACCAAATTCTCATGACTCGTGCAATTAATTTACAATTTTCAAGATGACCAAAATGCCCAAAACAAAGACGAAACTAACAACACAATGTCATGGTCGAGGGTATGGTAGTGTTAAGTCATTATCAAGATCCTATGATCCAGGAAAGGAAAAGACACCGTTGAAGGTGGAAGGAAGACGATTCTGATTGTGGCTCAGTCTCTGATATAAGTGAAGCATCAACAATATTCTCAACTTCAAACGCTCCACCGGAAAAAACACCGTCCACGAATGACGATGCCACCTGCATGTTCTGCACTGAAAATTTTTCGAGTGATACGAGAGTTGAACTCTGTGTCCATTGTGTCATGTGCTCTTAGTGGGCCCATGTAGATTGTGAGGAGACTGGCAAAGTCATTTATATTTGTGACTTTTGCCAGTATCAATCTTAACTTTGTAAAACATTTCATTTATCACGTTTAATTTGGAAGTGGGGATGCCAAATAAGCAGGCTGGAGAAAGAGAAATGTTTAGATTTCTTACTTCTTCCAGTAGAATATTGAGTATTTCAGTTTTGAAAGTTTCAGTCTTCAAGTTTAGTCTATTTAAAAGATTGCTCTGGAGCTTAGAAAAAAAAAAAAGACTTTTTGATTTGCTATTTCCGCTAGTAAAATGTGAAATATTTAAGTTTGAACATTTTCAGTTTACAAGTTTAATCTATTTGAAACATTGTGCTGGAGTTAAGAAAAAGACTTTCAGATTGCCTTTCGGCCAGTAGAATGTGGAATATTTAAGTTCAATTTTAGTGTGTTGTTTACTTTTCGGAATTTGTTTCAATGTCTTCTAATAAGGTCTTTTAAACATTCATATTACATTTTATTTCAATCTCCAGTGTTTAGGATATTGTTTTTAGCCTAAATACGTAACTCATTTACATACATAGGTTACATAGCTTAAACTAAAACAGGTTTTCGATTTATGTAATTTATCTAAATTTAAACAGTTTTGGAACAGTTTTTTTCGAATGCCGAAAATGCAGTCCATATGAAAATTCATGTTTTGTTCATATTTTGTAGAACGCATACAGTTTCAAAAATTGTTTCTAGTTGGTCACAAATCTTAACTAATTGCAAATACATATTCCATTTTAGAAATGGGGGCGCGGTGGCTCAGTGGTAGAGCGTTCACTTCCGGTGTTTGGGATCCCTGGGTCGATCCCAGCTCGCGCAGTGTGGACTTTGTGGTGGACAAACACCGTGCTCGTGGGTTTTCTCGAGGTTCGCCCGTTTTCTTCCACTTTCTTCATTCCACCATTTCGTTCATTATATATATATATATATATATATATATATATATATATATATATATATATATATATATATATATATAGCGGATGTTCAGAAAGTAACTCTGCAGTTCAATAACTTGCCGTATTTTATTTTCCATAAACCACTTTAAACAACTGAAATTAACTCGAAGCAAAACTTTAATGACATGGAAGTTATAAGAGATGCTGGAAGTGATCCCCTTGCACTTGAAAACACAGTTGCACACGTTTCTGAATTTTTCTTGAAGACACAGTTGCACATGTTTCTGCATGTCATCACTGAGCACAACACACCATTCAACTGCATAGTTACTTTCTGAACACCCGGTATATATATATATATATATATATATATATATATATATATATATATATATATATATATATATATATGTGTGTGTGTGTGTGTGTGTGTGTGTGTAGTTTATATCTAATAAAAATATCATACTAGTGTGTCGAAATGCCCTGGACTTCGAGTAAGGTGTGTGGTCAATCAAAAAAGTTGAGAACCACTGGTCTAGATCATCAGATTTACAGTTTGTACAAATATACCCTAAATCTTAAGGTTAGTGTAAAGGGACAAGTTTTGCCGATAGATGTCACTACAGTCTTCGTATCTATCCCATGTATTTTTTACCTTTCACGAAAATCTACAATTTCTTAAGGAACTTCATAACCTATTAAAGGGAACAATCCGTGCCGATTTTTTATTTGAAATTTTCTTCATTGTTGAAACAGTTCCATTGTTTAAAGGTTTGGATATCCATTTCAACAATCAAGTAATTTCAACAATGAAGAAAATTCTAAATAAAATATCGGCACGGATTATTGCCTTCGATAGATTATGAAGTTCCTTTTCTAAAAAATTTGAAGTCTCTAGGTTGAAATTTGTAAGAGAAATCGTGAATTTTCGTGAAAGATAAAAAATACATAGGGGAGATACGAAGACTGTAGATCTATTGGCAAAACTTGTCCTTTTAAACCAACCTTAAAATATCTTAGGATAACCGGTTTTTTAAAAAATGGGATACCCGGGAGTCATTTGGGGAGGGCAAGGGAACCCCCCTAAGTTTGAGACGCTCATACTTTTTAATCATTTGTATACTAATATAGTAACACATAAAAAACGTGAAACTCGTGTTGGTGGAGTATCTTGCCCCTCCACCAGAGGTGGATCTAGAATTTAAAAACTAGGGGGGAGGCAACCAGAATGAAAACTATGATAGATTTATAGTGAGTTAACTATAAACTTACAAAAATATATAAGTAATAGCTTTAGTTATTTGTGTCACTCAAAAAAATTGGGGGCCTAACCATGGGCGCCGATCCTGGGGGGCAGAGGGGAGCCGGCCCCCGAAAGCTCATGTGGGTCCCCGTATTGTATTTATGAATATACAATATTTGGCATAATTTGAATGCAATTTGTCTTAAAAATTCTCATATATATGCCTTCTGCATCTGAATGGGCTCCCCCAAATTTACAGAGAAATCGGCGCCCTTGGGACTAATCCCGGCCGGGCTATATTCTCCTCTGCATTTCAACAAACGATATATATAATACAACAAACAATAAATCTATAACAAAGCCGCCTTTCAACTGGAGGAACAATACCTTTTAATTTGCGAGTTACAATTTCGAGTAACTACATCGGTCAGCCACATATTAACAATCAAATAGATATAAATAATAAGAGAAAAATTGAACATATGAAGGTTCTTACTCTAGACAATATTTTAATTGAAAGGTAATATTTTAATGATAAGGGTCTTACAAGCAGATAACAATCAAATATTACTTAATAGTTATAACAACAATTATCGACTAATATTGGTCAGCCATTTGTTGTTTGGTATCGAAAGGTTCTTTTATAGCGTGAGCAATACGTCTTACTGTAGAGGTATGGAAACTATGTACTTTTCCGCGTAGTGCTTCACTTAGCCTCTTCAATGCGTAATTTTCAGATGCGAACCACTGTAAAAAGTTTTTTCTTTTTTTTGAGAACTTTGGAATTTGTTACCTTTTAATAACTTTTGAATTTCTCAAGCAATAACAATGAAATTTTCGGCATTATGATCTTTGTTCCTTCTAATTAGCTACTATAACTTGTCATTGTCGTATTTATAATTATCATCATCATCATCATCACCATATGGTTAGGTTACACAAAATTTGCGAATGCCTCAACAGATCAAGCCCAATTTTTCTGTGTGGTCTCTTGGGGTTCCTAGGTGAGCGCAAACTCGCTAAATATTGTCGGGAATATCATTACTCATACTATGGGCAAGTATATTCGCCATACGCAATACAAAATAGCCAAAGCAAAATGAAAGCGTATATATACGCCATCCGCACAGCAGGTGCGTTTTGAAGACACGAGTTAACTCGCTACCCACACTGAAGGGGTTAGGGAGCTGTGGAATAGCAGTGGCTCATTAGCCCGCGAAGCATTTCTGTGTATTTTGTTCACGTTGAAGTAGTTTGCAATGGAAGCTTGATTCAAAACAAACAATATATTATATAAAGAACTCTTTACCTTCTACAAACATTTTTTTAATTTCTTTGATAATTTTTTTTTTTATTGTACTACGGAAAATTGAAATTTTCATGTATATCCAGTTTCTAGGAGGGGGTATGAAGTAGCTGTATATTAGATGTGAAGTGACCATGTGATAATTGTGTAAAACTCTCAACTTAATTCGCTAAATTCGATTACTTTATTAAATTACATTTATCAACGACAGAACTATGAACGTTTAAAATCTAATGAAACTAAAACTTTTATTCATGATTGTACATTGCCAGACAGTTTGAATAAGCATGTATTTGTTAATTGTTACTTTTGAAATAGTCAATAAACACGACTAGTTTCCTTCTTGCATTTCCGCGTTCTTTTCCGCCTCGCTTGATATTTCCTTGTTTACTGAATATCAGACTCGTCGTTTTTTGATTAAACCAAACCACGGAGGACAGATCGATATGGGGTATTCGCCACGAAGTTGAGTATTATCTTCTATCACAATATAATTCTTAGCTCCCGTCGGGTTGGGTACCCTTGACAAACGGCGCCGACTTTCCAAAATTTATGTGGGTGCATATCAATGGCGGGGCGTGTTATAGAGTATGTTTTCATGGGAGTCGATATTTTTTGATTGATTTCCTTTTAGTTAAAATATTTTGTGAACACTGTCATAAGGGGCTGTGCTCGATTCTATTCACACTTTAGTTCCATTTTTTATTGTGAAGACTGCCTTTGACTTGGCCAGAAACAGGCAAGGAAGGGGGGAGTGTGCTGCTTGGACGCCTTTGCACAAACACATTTGAAAGAAACAATTATGTTTTATAGGTTAGACATTTTAACTTCCATCTCAATGTTTTAACCGCTTTTTTTTTTTTTTTTTTTTTTTTTTGACAATGGAAGTGAGAAACATTTATTTTATTTTATTTTGATTCTATCAAATTAAGAATCTTGTGGGCGCTGGAGCCCCGGAGCACCCCACGTAGTCGGCGCTCATGCTGCTGACCCTGATTAAGCTACCAATGCCTCAACTTCGTGTGCAACAAAAAAGTATCCACGTTTACTTCGAGAAGTATAGTCACCCTCATAAGTGCCTGGACCCCAAGTAATGGAATTATAACAGTCAGGGGTCCAGGTACTTATGTGGGTGACTGTACCACAACAGCCTACAGAATACGTCACACAGCAAGATTTTGAACCCAGATCCAGAAAAGATCTAAGTACAGGAAAAGAAAGATCGAAACTGTAGTTAACAAGTTAACGGAGAGCATGATGATAATAATAAACCCAACCAAGCAACTGGAAAACTTTCAAACATTCCTGTGCAATCTGAGAAAAAGAGAGTGCCTGAGATTTCGATAATCATGGTTTATTGGCTTCATATTATTCTTAGTTGGTCTAGTGAAGGTGTTTTCTGTTTCTATTGTCATTAATATTTCAGATTTACCTCCCCCCAAAAAAACAAAAACAAATATCCAATGCATAAGTTTGATATAAAAATTAGAATCACGCACATCAACAATTTAAAACCCATGAAATGTCTGGGTTTCATTTTCTGGCAATACTTAGCTACTCGCAAATGAGAAGCCCTATCGAAAGACAATTGGTCCCTCAGCCAAGGCAGGATCTCAGAATACTGGCTCGAAATATTTATTGGTAATCATCTGTTACGGCAAAGATTGGCTCTCAAACTGTGGAAGTTCTAGCCCGGGGGCTGAGGGACCCAGTGGTGGATTCAGGGGGGTCGGGGCCATTGCCTCCCCCCAGAAGAGCAAACTTTCTTATTTTATACATATAAATAAAACCCATCCCAGAGTTTGAAGTTCTTAAAAGTAGCTCTAAGTAGCAGTATGACAACCCACCGCCCCTCCCCCAGAAGTCGGTCCTGGATCCGCCCCTGGGGGGACCTAGCCTTCTCACACGTTTTTGAGTAACAAAAAATAATTGAAGATATTATTTATTCATTTTTCCAAGTTTACAGTAAGCGCTGCCTTTAGTTCTTTATTAGATTGCTTTTTGAAACTATGAATATAGGGGAGACTGGGGTATTCGCGAACACTGGGGTAATGCCGAACACCCAAGTTTACGCCCAAGGAAGCTTGTTAGGAAACAGACGATACTGCTGCACGATAGCGGAGAAACCTGGAAGACTGTAGCATAAATTTCGTGACAGTCAGTTAAGTAGATTGCCAGGAAGAAGACGTTTTGCTATTTTTATCGATTCACTTATAACGTTGATTCAACAATCTGGGCAAGGTAAATTGGCTCTTATCTTATCTATATTGTTACAAATAAGGCTATATATTCGCCTATAGTTCTTTGTAATCTTACTAGCCTGTATGCAGTCCAGAGTTGGAGTGCGTCAGTGGGTCGGGGGTCAGTGAGTCAAGTGGGTCAAGTTTTCTGAGTGGGTCAGTGGGTCCTGGGTCAACAGCATGTGACCCACTGTGACCCACCACCCACCATGACCCACTGTGACCCACCACCCACCATGACCCACTGCGACCCACCACCCACCATGACCCACTGCGACCCACCACCCACCATGACCCACTGTGACCGACCACCCACCGTGACCCACTGCGAACCACCACCCATTGTGACCCACTGCGAACCACCGACTCAGTATCATCTACCGACCTTCTCTGTTCACTGCATTGTAGAGAGTATCTTCTGAAGACTGGTAAATTTGTCTCCGTTTTACTTTCAAGACCTTCCTTTCCCTTTCTTTTCCACTTGTTTCTGTCTACTTACCTGAGGTGAGTATATCTAACCAAGTGAAAAGAAAACCGGGCACTTTTGGATATTGATATTTTTAATAGTAATAATAGCAATAAGACTTACACTACAACTTGGATTTCGAGACCTGTGGGTTTTTAGAGCTAACTACTAGAAAAAATACATTTTTGAATCACTGTAATATATAAATTATTTATAAAAAATTGAATGTAACTATGTGTGCCTGATCATCACGGTCAAATTGCAAAGTCAAATGAAATTACTTTTAGTATATAATTAGGCCTTAATCCAAATTGGGATGTTATATTGCTTTTATTATAATGCATAATATCCTAAGGAGGTAGTGAGGATCCGAATTTTTGCGAAAAAAATGAGTATCTGGCAAGCCGTTAAACTTACGGAGATGAAATTCAGTGTATTAACTCTTTATTGAAAATAAACAGAATGTGTCCTAGCATTTTTTAAAATTCTCCTTTATGTGTGTGGGGGAGGCACTTTCTATATATTGGTAGTGAGTTTATTTGTAAAAAGGATTGAAAACGATCGATGTTATTTCAGAAAAAAAAATCAGAAACAAAAAATACAGTGCTTGGCTTCATATATCCATTGCTTTCTGCTATAATAATTGCTGAAGCTTATGTTTATTATATGGAGCGCTCACAGGGCAATCAACCCATAAAGTTGTGAGAAAAATAGGCATAAAATTTGTAATGTGAGCTTAATTATACGGAAATCTGAAGTATGGATTGTACGCATAATTGTATGGAAAATTTTACCCTTTTTTTCCTTTTTACGTTGGTCTACTTACTTTGATTTGGAACTTTTTTCCACTGAAAAGTATTGATAATTCAACAAGGAAATAATTATACTATGATAACTTAATTGAAATTCATAGTAATTTGGCACATGGCAAACAGCAGTGTGGTAATTGAAGTTGAAGAAGGAGGGAAATTCCCATTCACCTCTGAATACTTTCCAGAAACCTCGTTCCCTTTCGCTTTCTAGACGGGGGAGGGAACTTGGTAATGGTATCAAACCTTCATGTGTAATTACGAAAATTAAATTTATAAACAAATAAGAAATCATCAGTTTATCAGGCTTTAATTAATAATTTATTCACAAGATTCCCTATCAAAGGCGTGGTAGATAAAGTTTCTGTTCTACATGGGTCGACATTGCCAACTGACATGGTCGATATGGAAAAGATGTTGTATGGTGATAGAGAGATGATACTTCTTGCTGAGTATTTCAAAACCGACCGAGAAAAATCGTTATCAGATTTAAGTCTAACAAGTAGATTGTCGATGAGAAGTTGCAGAAATCGGGTAGATGTATTATCAATTTCCACGACAGAGTGCGAACGGGGATTTCCCCCTTATGAATTTACAGATGACTGATATTAGAAATAGATTAAGTGCTCAAACATTGTCTAACTTGTTGTTCATCAATATTAATGGCCCACCGCTAGACAAGCTCAAAGTAGACGAGCTAGTTATTTCTTGGCTGAAGGATGGACATCATTCCACTGCGGATGATTTACCGCCAAAAAGTTACCAACAGGAAATAAATCCGATTTCAGATTTGTTTTAAGGTGGAAAGTTACGAGTTACGGAAACTGTATACTTGTATTACTAATGGTTTATTTGTGTTATTCAACTTTGTACCTACTTTTTAGTAACTCTCTTCTTTGCTTTAGGTAAACTACTTTGAATAAATATTCATAATAATTGCAATTATGCATATTTGTAACTTAAATTTAACGTGGTGATTTAGTGATTACACAAATTACAATTATGAGCATACTTTATGGAGATGCTCTCACATAGAATACCCGAGCACCTTTATACCCTATGAACAACTGATTTTTCAAGTCTTTTGTGAGAAAAATACTGTGAACTGAGAAACCATAACCTTTTCCATATTGTACAGGGGTATTTTCTTGCGAATAGAAGTTTCTTGTGGAATGCGTTCAGAAATTTACACTTGCAAGAATACTCTCTTAGTACAAGTATATTTTAGGTTCACACTAATTTCCCCCCACCTCGAACTGTTTCAATTTCCTCACTGACAAACACTTTACCATTTTATATCGTAAAGGTCAGATCCACCGTTATTGTAGCAGAGTAGTGCTTGAGCGATTGACTAGAAATTCAAACTTCGATTAGTGACAATATCACAGTCTTGTTTTATTACAAGTGTAAACTCTTTGGTCAGTAAAGAAGAGGCCGTGGATCGTGTTCAGAGTTGATGACGATGGATTTTGGTGAGTCAGACTAGGTCACAGTGGATGATAGTGGTTCATGGTGGGTGGTGGGTCATGGTGGGTGGTGGGTCAGAGTGGGTCATGGTGGGTGGTGGGTCAGTGGGTCGTGGGTCACGGTGGGTCGTGGGTCGTGGGTCACGGTGGATGGTGGGTCAAGTTTTCATTGACCCACGCCAACTCTGATGCAGTCAACAATTAATGTCAGCTTTAACAATAAAATGGCATCTCATGGGGAAATGCCAGACAGAATATTTGCCATTACCCCGGGGTTCGGGATTGCTCCATGCTGTGAAATAAATTATCAAAAAAATTTAAATAGTTCTTCTTTTTGTTGAAAAGTAAGTAATAAGTTAATGAAATTGGTTTGGGAAATAGATCATGCCTTGTTAATAAGCGCTTTTAGATTTATTAATTAGAATAGTTTGCTGTATTTATTATTTTAGGCCATTAGTAGCCTACTTCATTATTCTATAGTCTGTAACCCTATTTTAGATATCTGATTCTTCATCATAGGCTGCAAGTTTTTTCTGTGTGTGATTCACAGAGTGTTTTACAAATTTATTTATCTTAGTAGCGTCCATTAGCAGTTAGCCAATTTTGTTTGGCCTATTAACCGCATTTGAGCATTGAACTATTAAAGAATACTGTCCTTGGAAGCAAAACATTAATGCGTTTATTTTTGATTTCTACAATTCCAAATAGTGTTTTCAATTTAATGAATATTTTACTTAATGCACAGTTATTTCTGAATTTGTTTCATAACAGTACCTTTTGTTTAGCACATTTCCTATTAGCTTTCATTTATAATAGTATCAAAGATGATGAGGTCTGGTCATGTTTCTCATTAACTTGAGTTATGTTTGTAACCATAATTCTTATTAAAGATTTAAATACTAAATTACTGTATATTTTTAATGTGTTTTAATTCATTTCGCTTCTTTCGTAAAAGAAAGTTTAAAGTAAACAGTATGTTCGGGATTATCCCGACCACTGGGGCAATCCCGAACATAGGTACATTTTTAAAACATCTCACTGATTTGTTGAAAAATGTTAATTTTGACTTTCCTCTGCACTTCAGTAAGCAGGAAAAACTCCAAGTTTTCTACACACCAAAAATATTATTTTTATCTCTAAAAATAAAAGAGTTATTTATTATCAAAGCTTAAGTCTTTGTGAATAACCCGCTTCTTCCTAATGTAGTTTCAATTACGGTTTTTCTATTATGCAATGTGTAAAACAATACTTGAGATTTACAAACGTCAACGTCCAACCTAGATACCAATCGGAAGAGAGTTAAATCGGGAACTTTCTACAGGACCCATGAAATATTGTAAATCAATTTACAAACACAGGGAATTGATGAATTAGTTATAGTGCTGCCAAAATGTCTTGAGTCGTGGCAAAAATGCAAACTAAAGCTCACGCCCTCGACACACCTACGCGTTGAGCCGAGAGCTTTAGCGAAAGAGAGTGGAATTTCTTCAGCCGATAGCAGCGCTTGGAACGGAAGGCTAGGTGTCAAGTCAATGTGGTACATCTTTAGTCTTGTTACTAATCTGTGGAGCATCTGCACCTGTAAATACCTACAACTTATTAATTGCTAATTCGTACTTTATGTCTAACTGTAAATGGTGAAAGGAATTATTCATTTTTTTTTTTAAATTCTGGTTCCTGTTATCAAAGTGCGAAAACGGATTTCAAATTAGAATTATCTGTGTAAACTCATGATATATACCTATCATAGTCTGGGGTCCGGCCCCTTCCCTAGTGCTTACCTTCCAAATTCGCCACTGCTTTCAGAGGAAATAAAAATGAAGAAGAAAACCTAATTCGAAGAAAGCAACTTTTGAAAATACGAAGCTAAGACATCCCACAATTTGGACAGTGACTACTACAAGATCGTAGTAAAATGTGTCATCCAGAAATGCAAAATGAGATCCTACAAGACTTTTTTTTTCCCTGAAGTATTACAGTTGATTTGCAATGAAATCAAGTCCACTACTCCGTTTGTTCTCTCCGTGATCTGTGATGGCACAAAAGATGTCAGTGGATGCGAGCAACAAAGTATTTGTGTACTGTGGGTTTACAGAGACACGTTGGAGGCTGATGATCTCCGTAATCAGGCCATTTTCTAAATATTTCGTAGCTAAATGTTTCTTTGGTCGCTTGAGCGGTTTGGCGCTTAACATCCCTTTCAGCACCGAGGTTGTATGAGAAGTGGACGCACAGTTTAACATGAGATCCGATCTACAAGAGCTCACACCGGGAATCGAATCTGGACCTTCCGCACAGTAGATACGCATGCTAAGATAATAGCCAGGAACGAAATCACAGTTTAATTGAATTTTTGTAGCATGTAAGACATAAAATAAATCATACATGGCTCTCCTTTGGAGTCTTTGGAGCATGGCTCTAGTCTTTGGAGCATGAGGTCCCGGGTCCAATTTCCAGTGGAAAATGAAGGCATAGATGTTCGCAGGGGTGGGTCGTAGGTGTCCGAATCCCCAAACAAAATCCCGATTTTTCTGTAAATTTTGTCTAGTTTTAATGGTGATTTAACAGAATTTAGTATAGTTTATCCTTATACTAGCAGAATACCCGTTTTTCACACGGGGAGAACACGTTTCATTTTGGACATAAACGGGTGAACTTGGATTTAAACTTCATCGGAAGTGTCACTATTCATCTCAGCGACCCCGCAAACTATAGATTCGACACTACATCGACCATTTTCGATCATTTTTATATATCTTCCCCCACTCCAAGTCGTAGGGCTGAAATTGGATTTAAACGGCATCGGAAATGTCACTGTTCATCTCAGCGACTCCGGAATTCGGCACTAATATCGGTCATTTTCGACCATTTTTACATATCTCCACCCCTAAGTTGTACCGTTAAAGTAAAATGATAAAAATCCAGGCCCGAATCTCATTTATATGGCAAATTTGATCGAGATCGTTCTCGTGGTTTAAGAATTATCAAGTTTTATTTATTTTATATATATCCCTTTGTCTCGTGGTTCAAGAGTTATTAAGTTTTACATTTTGTATGTCTCTCCCTTGCCCATCCTCTATGTTGTACCCTTAATATGAAATGATAAAAACCATCCCAGACCCGACCCTCATCTATGTAGAAAATTTTATAGAGATCGGTCTGGTTGTTTAAGTTGTATGAAGTCAAAAAACATAACCACTTTCTATCACCCAATAGCTTTAGACTCCTCCCTAACTATAATTCTGCACTGAAAAAAAATCCGTTTTCCGGACAGTCGTATATTGTACAAATATACGGAATCCTCTTGCTTACTATAGATTTCAGTATGGAGCATACGTTACCCATATACGTACTATATACGCACTGTCCTTTGATGTTACATCATGCAGTTGCAGGATGTCTGACATCTAACAGTTTTCCGTATATCACATGCATATACTTATATTACAATCCTCAGCTATATGTTATATACGTGCATTTGTATGTGAGATCGTGACTACCCATATTGTTTCATACGGAAAGTACGTATAGATGGAACACTTATACGGAAAGTATTATAGAACGTGCGTTTTCAGTTCTACGTCTGCTGTATGTTAAGTCCAAAAACTATAGAAATAACGCATGTAACCTACCTTTTTAAGTACGCCACCTACATTTTTTTCTCAATGTGCATGCTTGAATATTACATACGTCTCATTCTTACTTAGGCGAAGGACACAACTAAATACAAATAAATCACTACTTCTTGTAGTGATTTACTTTTTTCGATGAAAGGAAATACCAAAGATGCAAATTTCATTTTATTTTAACATCAGTACTAATTCACGATTCATTAAATAGAGTCGTAGTACCTTAGAATTCAACAGAATACTTTCTTGGCTGCATCAGACAAACAAACTATTTACAACTTGTCCCACAAAGAAAATGACTTTTTGGTTCAAAAACTTCGAAGCTAAATTTCTCGTAGTAACGTAGTTTCCAAACTGTAATTGACTAAGGTATTACTACTCCAATTGTGAAAATAAAAATTAAAAAAAAAAAAAAAAAATCTTACAAAGCAATCTCATAAATTACGGCGTATTTTTGCTCACACCCTGTTTTATGTTCTTCTAGTTCTTGTTAAGGTTTTCTTCTTCTCTTTGTATCTCTTTCCATCTTATGTCCTGTCCTAGTTCATCTTCGTCTAAAATCTCTTTCTGATTCTTTCTTTTTTTTATTTTTCTTTACCGACTTTCTTTTGTTTATGGCTTTCCGTATCAATACACCTTTGAAGAACTGCGGCACAAATGAAAGTCAGCAAAGATCATCTCAGACTCTTTTTTACGGCCTTCACGGCATTACACTGTACTACGTTTTATGTGCCCTTGTTTGGCCGTATTTATTATCTTCTCTTGCTAAGCAAGCAGTAGTACCAACTACTATTTCTCTTCTTTGCTTTCTTTTTTCACTTTTGTTTATAGCAGTTTCTAAAGCCGAGTTCCAACATACATAATAGCCACATCACATTGAAAAAGTTTGGTTTAAATAAGGTAATATTGTTTTCAATTAATCGGTTTCAGTAGAGATATTGCAGTGGGGTTGGAATATAGTCTTGGGACGCTTAATTGATTTCAGAAAACAGCTCTTTGCTTTCTATTACCATTTTCACTCTATTGAAATCACCATTAAAACCGGAAGTGGCTAACCTTTTGTGCTTCTGGTTTTACTAGAGAGATGAGAGTGGAGTAGAGTATACTCTTGGAACACTTAGATTGAACATACTCTAAGGACGCTTAATTGATTGCAGAATACCATTTCCCTGTATACATGACCGTTTCACTCAATAATGATCCCCATTAAAATCGGAGGTGGTTGATTTTCTGTCCCTTCTGGTTTTAAGAGAGAGATTGGAGTGGAGTTGAGTATACTCTTGGAACATTTAGATTGAACATACTCTAGGGACGCTTAATTGATTGCAGAATACCATTTCCCTGTATCCATGACCGTTTCACTCAATAATGATCCCCATTAAAATCGGAGGTGGTTGATTTTCTGTCCCTTCTGGTTTTAATAGAGAGATTAGAGTGGAGTTGAGTATACTCTTGGAACATTTAGATTGAACATACTCTAGGGACGCTTAATTGATTGCAGAATACCATTTCCATGTATCCATGACCGTTTCACTCAATAACGATCGCCAATAAAATCGGAAGTGGTTGATTTTCAGTCCCTTCTGGTTTTAATAGAGAGATTGGAGTGGAGTTGAGTATACTCTTGGAACATTTAGATTGAACATACTCTAGGGACGCTTAATTGATTGCAGAATACCATTTCCATGTATCCATGACCGTTTAACTTAATAATGATCCCCATTAAAATCGGAAGTGGTTGATTTTCTGTCCCTTCTGGTTTTAATAGAGAGATTAGAGTGGAGTTGAGTATACTCTTGGAACACTTAGATTGAACATACTCTAAGGACGCTTAATTGATTGCAGAATACCATTTCCCTGTATCCATGACCGTTTCACTCAATAATGATCCCCATTAAAATCGGAGGTGGTTGATTTTCTGTCCCTTCTGGTTTTAATAGAGAGATTGGAGTGGAGTTGAGTATACTCTTGGAACATTTAGATTGAACATACTCTAGGGACGCTTAATTGATTGCAGAATACCATTTCCTTGTATGCATGACCGTTTCACTCAATAATGATCCTTATTAAAATCGGAGGTGGTTGATTTTCTGTCCCTTCTGGTTTTAATAGAGAGATTAGAGTGGAGTTGAGTATACTCTTGGAACACTTAGATTGAACATACTCTAGGGACGCTTAATTGATTTCAGAATACCATTTCCCTGTATCCATGACCGTTTAACTCAATAATGATCCCTATTGAAATCGGGGGTGGTTGATTTTCTGTCCCTTCTGGTTTTAATAGAGAGATTAGAGTGGAGTTGAGTATATTCTTGGAACATTTAGGTTGGACATACTCTAGGGATACTTAATTGATTGCAGAATACCATTTCCCTGTATCCATGACCGTTTCACTCAATAATGATCCCCATTAAAATCGGAGGTGGTTGATTTTCTGTCCCTTCTGGTTTTAATAGAGAGATTGGAGTGGAGTTGAGTATACTCTTGGAACACTTAGATTGAACATACTCTAGGGACGCTTAATTGATTGCAGAATATCATTTCCCAGTATCCATGACCGTTTAACTCAATAATGATCCCCATTGAAATCGGGGGTGGTTGATTTTCTGTCCCTTCTGGTTTTAATAGAGAGATTAGGGTGGAGTTGAGTATACTCTTGGAACACTTAGGTTGAATATACTCTAGGGATACTTAATTGATTGCAGAATACCATTTCCCTGTATCCATGACCGTTTCACTCAACAATGATCCTTATTAAAATCGGAGGTGGTTGATTTTCTGTCCGTTCTGGTTTTAATAGAGTATACTCTTGGAACACTTAGATTGAACATACTCTAGGGACGCTTAATTGATTTCAGAATACCATTTCCCTGTATCCATGACCGTTTAACTCAATAATGATCCCCATTGAAATCGGGGGTGGTTGATTTTCTGTCCCTTCTGGTTTTAATAGAGAGATTAGAGTGGAGTTGAGTATACTCTTGGAACACTTAGGTTGAACATACTCTAGGGATACTTAATTGATTGCAGAATACCATTTCCCTGTATCCATGACCGTTTCACTCAATAATGATCCCCATTAAAATCGGAGGTGGTTGATTTTCTGTCCCTTCTGGTTTTAATAGAGAGATTGGAGTGGAGTTGAGTATACTCTTGGAACACTTAGATTGAACATACTCTAGGGACGCTTAATTGATTGCAGAATATCATTTCCCTGTATCCATGACCGTTTAACTCAATAATGATCCCCATTAAAATCGGAGGTGGTTGATTTTCTGTCCCTTCTGGTTTTAATAGAGAGATTAGAGTGGAGTTGAGTATACTCTTGGAACACTTAGGTTGAACATACTCTAGGGATACTTAATTGATTGCAGAATACCATTTCCCTGTATCCATGACCGTTTCACTCAACAATGATCCTTATTAAAATCGGAGGTGGTTGATTTTCTGTCCGTTCTGGTTTTAATAGAGTATACTCTTGGAACACTTAGATTGAACATACTCTAGGGACGCTTAATTGATTGCAGAATACAATTTCCCTGTATCCATGACCGTTTCACTCAATAACGATCGCCAATAAAATCGGAAGTGGTTGATTTTCTGTCCCTTCTGGTTTTAATAGAGAGATTAGAGTGGAGTTGAGTATACTCTTGAACATTTAGATTGAACATACTCTAGGGACGCTTAATTGATTTCAGAATACCATTTCCCTGTATCTATGACCGTTTCACTCAATAACGATCGCCAATAAAATCGGAAGTGGTTGATTTTCTGTCCCTTCTGGTTTTAATAGAGAGATTAGAGTGGAGTTGAGTATACTCTTGAAACACTTAGATTGAACATACTCTAGGGACGCTTAATTGATTGCAGAATACAATTTCCCTGTATCCATGACCGTTTAACTCAATAAAAATCACCATTAAAATCGCAAGTGGTTGATTTTCAGTCCCTTCTGGTTTTAATAGTGAGATTAGAGTGGAGTTGAGTATACTTTTGGAACATTTAGATTGAACATATTCTAGGGACGCTTAATTGATTTCAGAATACCATTTCCATGTATCCATGACCGTTTCACTCAATAACGATCGCCAATAAAATCGGAAGTGGTTGATTTTCTGTCCCTTCTGGTTTTAATAGAGAGATTAGAGTGGAGTTGAGTATACTCTTGAACATTTAGATTGAACATACTCTAGGGACGCTTAATTGATTTCAGAATACCATTTCCCTGTATCTATGACCGTTTCACTCAATAACGATCGCCAATAAAATCGGAAGTGGTTGATTTTCTGTCCCTTCTGGTTTTAATAGAGAGATTAGAGTGGAGTTGGGTATACTCTTGAAACACTTAGATTGAACATACTCTAGGGACGCTTAATTGATTGCAGAATACAATTTCCCTGTATCCATGACCGTTTAACTCAATAAAAATCACCATTAAAATCGCAAGTGGTTGATTTTCAGTCCCTTCTGGTTTTAATAGTGAGATTAGAGTGGAGTTGAGTATACTTTTGGAACATTTAGATTGAACATATTCTAGGGACGCTTAATTGATTTCAGAATACCATTTCCCTGTATCCATGACCGTTTCACTCAATAACGATCGCCAATAAAATCGGAAGTGGTTGATTTTCTGTCCCTTCTGGTTTTAATAGAGAGATTAGAGTGGAGTTGAGTATACTCTTGGAACATTTAGATTGAACATACTCTAGGGACGCTTAATTGATTGCAGAATATTATTTCCCTGTATCCATGACCGTTTAACTCAATAATGATCCCCATTAAAATCGGAGGTGGTTGATTTTCTGTCCCTTCTGGTTTTAATAGAGAGATTAGAGTGGAGTTGAGTATACTCTTGGAACATTTAGATTGAACATACTCTAGGGACGCTTAATTGATTGCAGAATACCATTTCCCTGTATCCATGACCGTTTAACTCAATAATGATCCCCATTAAAATCGGAGGTGGTTGATTTTCTGTCCCTTCTGGTTTTAATAGAGAGATTAGAGTGGAGTTGAGTATACTCTTGGAACACTTAGATTGAACATACTCTAGGGACGCTTAATTGATTGCAGAATACCATTTCCTTGTATGCATGACCGTTTCACTCAATAACGATCACCATTAAAATCGGAAGTGGGTGTAACTGAAAGTTTCATGCCAGCTGCAAACATGACCCACATGAATGGGTGCACATGAGCACGAATGACCTGCCGATAGCTAGGATCTATCATAACATCTTCCTCATTTGATCCTGGTTTCCCAAACCACAATGGAGCCGCCAATGACCTGTCGTCGTCCTACTGTGCACAGCTCGAGCAGCTGTTCCCGTGGAATTCGACGGATTCTGACTAGACCATCACATCGGTATGATGAAAGCGGTTTCGTGATCTATCAGACCATACAATGCTGTGCCATTGCTCGGTTCTTCAATGATGATGAGTGTGTGCCCATTTCAGTTGTAAGCAATGGCAGCTCGCAAACACTCGAAAGTCGCTCTGTCTCCGAGTTGCTCGTTCTCAATCTGGTCCCTATTGAACTCTTCTATATCGCCGATGTTCCCTATTCTACGCACAAGTATCACACTGATTGGTGAAGTGAGATACCTCTCATAGTCTGGCCACTGGATCTGTTGTGCCCAGTGACTTTTACGTCAGTACAAGGACTTAGTTCAAAAAGTAACGGACGCTCATAATGTTTTTGGCTGTTCAGTGTATGTAACTACGAGATGTGTTTAAAAAAACGAACCTTATTTTTTCCCGCGTAAATCAATGAAGTGCTGGAAACTTTCTTCAGTGTAGATGTAGAGAAGACACTCATGGGCAGTAGTGAATTTTTTCCCGCAGGAAGAAAGCATCAGTAGCTGGTATTCGGCTAACGAACAGTCATCGGATTTCAGGATTTCAGTCTTTTTTTTTTTTTTTTTTTTTTTTTTTTTGTAAAATGACCGAAAAATTTGAGCAGCGAATTTGCATCAAACTTTACCTTGCAAAAAAAAAGAAGAAGAAGAAGCTTGGTGATACCCAAGAAGAAATCATTTAATTTGATCGGAACATTCAATTTTGGACACGAGGAGAGAATATCCGCGAAATTCGATTCAGGGTTTCATCGCGAAATACAACATTGCTGTGTGTCGTCAGGCTCCCTATTCACCTGATATGGCTCCGTGTGACTTTTGGTTATTTCCCAAGCTGAAAATGACTCTAAAAGGGACTCGATTTGAATCAAGAAAAGACATCATGCGGAATGTGACAGCAAGATAGCTCACCATTCCAAAAACTGCGTTCCAGAAGAGTCTCCAACAATGTCGGGAGCGGCGGGAGAAGTATGTGCATCACCAAGGAGACTACTTTGAAGGAAACTACTAGATATGTAACTGCTCACAACAACCACAAGATTATCACAATCATCAGCAACATCATCGGTAAAAAAATGAAAAAATGACCACTTTACAGAAGTCGACAGAAATTGACCAAAGAAAAAGAATTCAGGCTTTTTATTCAAATTCCTTTTCTGTATCTGAGGTCGTGTACAAAATTTAGATGGATTTTAATGAACCACTTTGGGTTACATTTTATTTTATTCTTTCACAGCCGCAGCCAGAAGTGACGCGGTAAGGTACATGACTCAAAACAGTTCAATATCACTGTTCCAATCTAAACATTTTGTTTTTCGAAATAGGTACAGATTTGGAAAGATAAGGTGCTGACCCGCCACCACACGTGTCAAACCACGTCGGCATGTCCAAGTCTACTGTCGTGTGTCACCTTCACGAACTCAGAAGAACCATTAGGAGCTGCCACATTCTGCCACATAAGTTGACCCAGGCCCAAGCCCAGACTAGTAGATGTGCGCAGACAACTGCTGGTAAATATTTTTCCTAAAACGGATTGTCATATGTGATATTATTATTATTATTATTATTATTATTATTATTATTATTATTATTATTATTATTATTATCGAAATAAGAATGTGTAAAAACAGTGGTTGAATAAAGGCCAACTTCCAGAGCCGGTTGTGAAAGAGTAAGTCGAACATAAAATAATGCTCTGTGTGTGTTGCAACCAAAGGCTTAAATCACTTAGCTTTTGTTACTTATTCCGAACAGTGTGAGCGGGTGAATACTGCACTATACCAAAAAAATATTCTGCATTCGTGAATGGAAAGCGCGACTGCCATAACAAGATATGGTAAAAACTCTGGTCGAAAAGCACAATGAAAGCACAATGCAAGAATTTGATGGCATCGAACTGACGCCACAGCCGGTATATATAGTCATGATTAGAGACCGGATGTTAGGCAAAATGCCTATTCTTTAATATTGAAGATATGATCAAAAATAACGTTTTAAAGTTTATATGGGGTGTTATAATTTCAATTTAAACCAATTTTATTCTGCCTATTTTGCCTATTTCGCCCATTACTGTCTAAATAATTGCTGTAGCGCCTAATGTTGCCTATTTTATGCACTTTCTTCAAAATAAGACTTTATTGAGGAAAAATATATAATTTAGTAGTCCTATTTGAAGAAAGGATTCTGCCTCTTCCGAGATTAGTGCTCTTTGTAGTGATAAGATGTAAAACTTTGAATTGCTATGTGTACGGATAAAGTGCTGTAAAACTTTGGACTGTTGTGTGTACTGATAAGTGTATAAGATTTGGACTGTTATGTGTAGTGATAAAGTGCTGTAAGAGAATATATTTACCAAATATTATTGGAATACATGCCAAGCTTCGTTTTTATATATACAGCAAAAGAAAATGTTAACAAATAGGAATGTTTCTATGTTATTTGAACATATCTATGACTTGAATTTATTTTTAATTGTATTGAGTATTTATCTTCATTATTTCGAGTTACATTTTAGTGCCTATTATACTGCCTATTTTTAAAATTTTAAGTGTCTATTTGCCTGCCTATTTTCCAGGTTCTTAATGCCTAAACATCCGGTCTCTAGTCATGACTTTGCTTCTGTCGGTCTATGGCGCACTTCCTAACATCACGATGCTTCTCAAACCGGCAGGAGATGGAAATAGCAATGACGACTTCTTTGCCTCTAAGGACAAGACGTGGAATCGAGGAATTGGCAGTAAGAGGTTGTAGGCAGACCAACACCAGGGCTATACTGTGAATGTCAATCTGCTCTCATTGTACTGTAATAAATACAGGTATATTGTGTTACAAAATATTGCAAGACTTAAGACTCACCCTTGTAATGTGCCAACACAGATAATAACACTAAACAAGACAATAAAAAACGATATTATATTTGTTTTGCTAACACTATCTACGTAAGTCATTTGCACTTGCCTTCTGAAACCCATAATCTTTTGTAAAAATCTGTTGCATTATGTCGCAGCATCTTCTAACATACTTCATTTCACAGAGCATCTTATGTTTCTTTGTTGATCGCCTCAAAAAGGCTCCTCTAGGATTCATAGATTTTAATGCTGTCTGCTGAAGTTTAGCGTCTTTTTTTATCAGCACCAAGGCTGTATGAGACGTGTATCTACTGTATAAGCTGGAATCTGAACCAACGTAATGCATTCAATTTTCAATGCCCTCTTATCGACAATAGAACCGAAATGCGTTTTTTTTATCAGCACCAAGGCTGTATGAGACGTGTATCTACTGTATAAGCTGGAATCTGAACCAACGTAATGCATTCAATTTTCAATGCCCTCTTATCGACAAATAACAAGGTGTATCCGGAAAGTAACGCTACTAAGTCTACGAGTATGGAAAATATTTAAATAATAATAATAATAATAATAATAATAATAATAATAATAATAATAATAATAATAATAATAATAATAATACAAGTACACTAACATTCTACAAATTATTGTTCTACGTCAGCACATCTTTGCCAGTGGGATTTCTAAACTGCGAAGTCATTCCCGGAAGGCCTATGAAGAAAGTGCGTTTAAAGCTATTCCACAAGCTGGTTTCACGTCGTCAATTGTTCTGTAATCCCGTCCTTGATCTCCGACAACTCGAAGGAAACTGAGCAAGCACTTACTCGGTAGTTGACTTACACTACCATCGATCCTGGCGGGATAGAGCGTGCTGCAACGTACAGTCGCTTCACAATAATATATATGACGTTACTTTTCGAACAGACCTTGTATGCATTTTCGTACTTCATCAACACTTTTTTTTTAACCTTTTTGACAGAGAAATATCACTGTCAAATTTCGATACACATGACTAAAGCACTCTGTATATGGAACAATACATGCAAGTTTTGTGACAATTACCTGCCTTCGTTCAAGAGGTAATTTACATTATCTGTCATGAAGGATAGCATATAAACGTTTAGGATTTGTTCAGCTATTTAAGTTTTAGAAAGTGTTAGAAAACTTGAGGAAGGGCTATAAAGAATATGGAATGAAAATAAATGTTAGAAAGGCAAAAGTCATGGTGATTGGATCAAATATAGAAGTAGGCCAGGGAGAAAACAGAACTGGTGACTAGTGTTCGATACCTGAGTAGTATTATTAGTAAGAATGTGAAGTGTGAACGTGAAATAAAAGCAAGGATAGGAATGGGGAAAGAAGTCTTTAGTAAGAAGAAATTATTTTTTTGTGGAATTTTGAAGAATTGAAAAAAAAAGTCATAAAATGCTTCGTGGAGTATTGTACTGTATATGGCAGAAGAATGGAAATTACGCAAAAATGATGAAAAACAACTGGAAGCTTTCGAAATGTGGATGTGGAAAAGAATAGAGAGAATTAGCTGGGTCGAGCGGAAAACGAATGAGAGTGTCTTAGAAATCGTGGAGGAAGAAAGGACAATTTTAGATATTATTTAGAAGAGGAGGAGAACCTGGTTGGGACATTGGCTAAGAAGGAACTGTATCATGAGCGACATGCTAGAGGGTATGGTGGCAGGAAAGAGAGAGAGGGGCGAAGGAGACTACAATTAATGGACCTTATCAAAACAAAAAGAAAATCATACGTGAATCGTACGAAGAGGTTAGCGGAAGAACGTGGAGCATGGTAGCTTCTCAGTTGCGGAAAATGACCTGCCAATAATGGCAGAATACCTATGATAATTATGAAGCTATTTAGTGAGTGGAACAGTCATAAATGATTTTTAACCAGACTAGACTTTGAAAATACTATTTTAGGAAATGAACGACCACTAAATAACATAAGTTAAAAAAAAGAATCTTTTCGGTACGAGAAACACCAATGTGCAATTTCGATATACATGTCTAAATCATTCTGTACAGAGAACAACGCATGACATTTGAAAAGAATACCAGTTTTCATTCCAGAGATATGCTATATTGTCTGACATGAAGACCGAGTCTGAAGTTATAGATCCGTGAAGCTTTTTAGTATGTAGAATAGTCATAAAGAATTTTAAATCCAGATTATGTTTAGAAAATATTGTAATGTATGTACCACGTGCTTGTGCTTACAAACATCCAACATGTGCTTGTGTTTACATGCATTCTAAACGTTCTCCTATTTGTAAAGAACAAAAGTGTGCACCTCTTATTATGGAATACTTCAGTTGTAGATAATGGAGACAACAGTGATACAACCAGTCACTTGACGACTAGGGAACAGCAGCGCCATCACTTCACCTATTATAATCAGGAGGATTCCATGGACAATTATCAGTATCGGCTAGTCAATTCCTCCTCTAGCTTGCTTTGGAGCTGTAGGTTATACCTAACCCAAAACCTTTAGTTTGCTTCGGAACTGTAGACTTTCGTTGTTCCTCCTTAGCTTGCTTCGGAGCTCTCGGGATTCTCAACCTCAGTCACTTAACTTGCTTCGGAGTTCTGTGGCTTTCCCTCTCTGCTTGCTTCGGAGGATTGGGGATTCCTAATCCACCCCACCTCGCTTGCTGCGGAGCGCTGAGGAGATTCTACCCTAGGGCTTTGGGTCACCTTTACCTTGTATTAGAAAAATTATATTATTGTACTATTCTTGTAGAATACTGTTTATAGAAGATTTTATAATAAAACCGGTAGCGGGAGTCGATTTCGGACTATATACCTACCCCTACCTCTACCTATACCTACCCCTAGCTCTACCTACCCCTATACGGAGAAAACTTTACGATTTTAAGAAATTAGGTCTCCTGCAGTAGAAATGTCCCCAGGTTCTGCCAAAGGGGGAGGGAGGCAATGTCTGCTAACCTTATGTTAGTGGAAAACTGGAAAAAGGTTGAAGTCTCTAGAATTCTCTTGTACATATTATACTATTTATGTGTAAACAGTTTATGAATTACGTAGCGATTATTAGAAATTAATTGCACGTCTCCTTTAATTAACGGATTTTAAGGTTTACAAACGCAGAACCGATTTTTTTTTCTTCTTTGTCAAACACACTTTCTCTCAATTTAGCTTTTGAGAAATAAACTTTTCCGTGAAGGCTACCTTTTACGGTAAGTTCTTGTCGTCTTCTTCTTCTTCGTTTCTTCTCAGAGAGTGTTTCTTCGTACAGCAGCATTGGGAATAAAGACGTTGAAGGATTTAGATCGTTTCGGCAGCTCTGAAGAGGTTTTAACAGAACTAAGTTCCTCATGCCTCATCTGTACTCAGGGTGAGGTCTTCCAAGCTCCCAATGTAATGGTGCTGATCTTCCAAAACTAATTCCTTCTTCACAGAAAAGAATCCTTTTCGGTTTTCCTTTTTTTTTACCTCTTTCTCTGTCTTTCTGTCTGTGTGTGTGTAACGCTTCTTCTTCTGAAGAAGACCCCAAAAAGTAACTTCCGAAAACCTTTGTTCCTTCATTCCTTTTTGGAGTTTCTTTCTCTCATTTTTTTTTATTTTTGGTCGTCGCTAAGTTTCTACCAAGTTTATCAGGATTAGGTTTTACATGACTTTCTTCGTTAGTGCCACATGGGTAATCCTCTAAAATTCTTTGCTCCACATGACGATTTTCACGTTCGCTTCATTTCTTTCGTGTTCTTTCGCACTTTCTGTTGTCTATATCTGTTCATCCTTTCTTCCTCCTCGTTTCTCTCTCTTTCTCTCTAACAGTACCATTGTCTGGTTTCGTAATGATGAAGGTTTTATTTTTTCGACTTCTTTCTTTCTTTCTTTCTTTCTTAGTGTCTATTCCTAATGTAAATGGTTAAACCGTTTTTACCTAGTTCTAAAAAAGAAGATTATCAAACCAAACTTTCTGATGAATTTTAGCTTAACTAGTCAGAATGAAACCTACCATTAAGTGGTTAATAAAATGAAATGAAATGAAATCTTTAAGTTTTACGTTCCACGATTATACTGGCTAAAGGGGACGGTGATGATGAGAAATAAATGCAATGGTGGAATGAATAAAGTGGAAGGAAATGGCAGAACCACCAAGAAAACCAACGAATACGGTGTTTGTCCACCACAAGGCCCACTTGGCGCGAGCTGGTTCAAATCAGAGACCCCACACACCAGAGGTAAATGCTCTACCACTGATCCACCGTGCCCCTTCCAAATTGGTTAATATTTGGTTATATTTAGTTAGGTGACAATTAACTACAAAGTTTGCTGTTACTGTTCATGAAAACTTTCTGTGAAGATTCTGAGATATGGACAAGTGTAATGAATTTATGATTACACGTTTCTTGTGTACAGGGCAGCCTCTAGCATGAGACAAGAGGAGCGATTGCCCACTCTGGATTTTTAATAGATTTGCAGTTCTTGGAAATACTTATCAAAGCATACTAATTTGTTCTCATCGTTATAGTATTGTAGTATATTTACTGTAATTAATTAGGATATATGCATTGATTTATATTATATACTAGCAGAATGCCCGTTCTTCGCACGGGGAGAGTACGTTTCATTTTGGGCATAAAGGGCTGAATTTGGATTTAAACGGCATCGAAGGTGTCACTGTTTGTCTCATCGACATCGAAAACTACGGATTCGACACTAATTTCGGTCATTTTCGATTATATATATATACACCTCCCCCAAGCTGTGCGGCTGAATTTCAGTTTAAACGGCATCGGAAATGTCACTGTTCATCTCAACGATCCCGAAAATTATGGATTCGACACTAATATCGGTCATTATCGACCATTTTTAAATTATTTCCTCTTCTTCTCCCCTAAGTTGCACCGTCAAGGTGAAACGATAAAAACTATCCCAAACCCGAGCATCATCTATGTTGAAAATTTGATCGAGATCGGTCAGGTGGTTCAAGAGTTATTAATTCACATTAGACTAAGTGCACTCATTTATTGGCAGAGAAGTTTAAACTCGCGAACTCCAGCTCTCAGTTCAATGAACTCGAAATTAAGAAATGAGCGCAAGCAGGTGTGACCACGCGCACTGTAAGTTAATAGCAAGCCAGTGGTTGAGTCCGGGAGAACGCGAGCACGAGCAAGTGGAAGCCATATCGAAGAAATAAGTCCTAGCAGTTAGTAAACGTGAGCCCAATGAGGCTAATGAAGTCTCATTGACATTAGCAATCCCGAGCCATTAGTGAGCGAAAGCCCAATGAGGTTAATGAGTGCGAGTCTCATTGACATGAGTAATCCCGAGCCATTAGTGAGCGAAAGCCCAATGAGGTTACTGACCAATAGTGAGCGAAAGCCCAATGAGGTTAATGAGTGTGAGTCTCATTGACAATAGCGAGAGTGAAGTAATTCAGCGTGCATCTCATTAAGTGAAACCTGAGCCTTTAATGAGCTCGATGCCAATGAGATTAATGAGCGTGAGCCTCATTGAGAAAAGCGACCCCAAGCCCTTAATGAGCGCGACTCTCACTAAGGATAGGGAGTCCTAGCTCTTGGTGAGCGTGATCTTTATGAGATTAATGAGCAGGAGTTTGACTGAAGATAACGAGCCCGAGCCAGAGGCGTCATTTAGGGGTGGCAGGGAGGGGCATTTGCCCTCCCCTGAGTATGAGAGGTATATAGATTTTATCAACATAATAGTAGTAAATCAGTGAAAAACGCGAAATTTTGCTTATATCACGGGGTCTTGCCCCCCCCCCCAAGCAAAATCTGAAATGACGCTCCTGGCCCGAGCCTCAAGTAAGTGTGGGCTCAGTGAAGCGCGAGCCTCACTGAGGATAACAAGGCCTGTCTCTTACTAGGGAAGTACATGAAGTGGTACACGGGGATCTTCATGTGTTATATATCGTTGGAAAGGTCACACCGAGTATACTTTACATGTGAAATATCTCGCTTGAATAGGGCCTGTAGGGGTGTGGCGGCCATTTAGAGAAAAGAACAAGGCTCGCTCTGAAACACCTAAAAACGTGGATAAAATAAGAAGCTATGACGTAATTGTTTTGAGACGTGGTATATATAGGTTTGAAAGGCAGCTGAATACAAATCTGACACTAAATGTTTACAAATCAAAATGGAGGATCCAACATGGCGGACACAAATTCCAAGGAAACATGATATGAATCTGAAATCAGGTATATGGAGATATTCGACGTTGCTGTGTATGAATCAGATGCTAGAAGTGTAAAATTCAAAATGGCGGATCCAAGATGGCGGACAAAACGTAAAATACTGCTATGGAACTGAAAGCAGGTAGATAGAGATTTTCGTTGTCGCTGAATACGAATTCAATGTTAAACGTACAAAATGCAATATGACGGATCGAATGTGGCGGGCGCAAAATGCAAAAGAGATATGTACAGAACGGGCATATGCTATTCTTACATATGTAGTAGAAAAATACCTATAGTGCATAAGGGGGCAAGTAGATGATTTTGCAATAAACAGGGAACGTGTTTTGCTATACAATCGTGCCAACTTTGAACCACACAATGCAGGGCAGGTTTTGTAGTGCACATGAAAATTTTTATGATATGAACAGATTGCAATCATAGGCAATAATTAATTTACTACCAACTCCCTCCCCCGCCGCCGGAGAGATACGCAGGGATCGGCATGTGTTATATATCGTTGAAAAGCTGCATCGACTACTCTTCACATCTGTAATATCTCGCTTGAATGGTCTCTGTAGGGTATGTTGCAATTATTTTCATATACCATCTGAAGATTCGAACAATGACAGTTGAAAGTAAGCGTTTAAAATTTCTTTATGCTTCCATAACTGTCTTTCCGGTTTCACATTATGTCGTGTACACTTGTGAGCAATATGTACGATAAATGTCCACTCTCCGTAGTAGGGATGGTACTAATACCGAGAGTAATTTCGATCTTGTGTGCTTTTCCCAATCGAGAGGAGATCGGGACGGAGCCCCGGCTCGTCTCGATACTCATACGTCCATTCTGTACTTTTGCACCTTTTGTCAACCATATTAGATGCGTCATATTGCATTTTGTACTTTTAACATTGAATTCGTATACCGCGACCACGAAAACCTCTACCTACCTGCTTTCAGTTCCAGCAGTGTTTTACGTTTTGTCCGCCATATTAAATTTTACAGTTTTAGCATCCGAATCATACACAGCGACGTCGAATATCTCCATATACCTGATTTCAGATTCATATCATGTTTCCTTGGAATTTGTGTCCGCCATGTTGGATCCTCCATTTTGATTTGTAAACATTTAGTGTCAGATTTGTATTCAGCTACCTTTCAAACCTATATATACCACGTCTCAAAACAATTACGTCATAGCTTCTTATTTTATCCACGTTTTCTGGTGTTTCGGAGCGAGCCTTGTTCTGATCTTTAAATGGCCGTCACGCCCCCTACAGGCCCCATTCAAGCGAGATATTTCACATGTGAAGTATACTCGGTGTGACCTTTCCAACGATATATAACACATGAAGATCCCCGCGTACCACTTCATTTACTTCCCTAGTTAGTGAGCGCAGACCAAGTGATGTTAATGGATGCGAGTCTCACTGGACATAGTGAGCCTAAGAACTTAGTGAGCGCGAGCTCAGTGAAGTTAATGAGAGCAAGTCTCGGTGACGATAGCGAGCCCGAGCTTGATGGAGTACGAGTCAGAGCCAACATGAACCTCATTGAGATTGGTAAGCCTGAGCTCACAGAAACCTATTGCAAAATGGCTATTGTGCCCCTAATTCTAATTCACAATCAATTCTTCTACTCCAGCTCTTAACTAACAGTTTGCCATAAACAGTCTTGAACGGCAGTGCAACACACAGACATAGCAAATTTTACTTAGCTACATCAAGGTGGGCTGAAACTTACCTTCTTCAGTTCAGGGAGAACAGTTGGGCTTAAACGAAGACAATGTGTCTCTGTGTGTGTGTGTGTGTGTGTGTGAAAATTGTTGATTGTTTACTGATTGCTTACAGCAAGTTCAGTGCAATGAGGAAATATTGTTTATGGTAGCTTTGCAGTTGAGAAAGCACAATGGACTGGTCGAAATGTTATCTAAATCAGCCGTTTACAACTGGTCAATATGTGACGTAGAAGACAAACTGAAGTTCTCAGGTGGTGGCAATGATACCAACCCATGGGATAATCCCATTTTGTTGGATTTTTTTACATTAATTTCTCCAATAAGGATAAAGAGAATTATCATAGAAATTGGTAGCACATAGACTATAAATTTTTTCATACATTTGCTTCATCAACACCAACGAAATTCTCTATGGGCTGAAAATAGACAAAGGAGTTTTCATTAAACTTAAAATCAGTGCTATTTGTCAAATTTTGGTATTGTAAAATACAGATGGTGATCAGAAAAATGGAAACACCTGAACGAAATTGCAACTTACCAGATTAATATGGTGTCGGGCCACCTTTCGCCTTCAGAACAGCCTTGACGTGACGTGGGAAGGAGGCATAGAGGTCGTGAATGGTAGCAAGTGGAATTTTATACCATTCCTCGTGCAAGGCATCGGCCAGTTCTGTGAGAGAGGATGGAGGTGGAAACCGTCGCCGGAGTCGTGTTTCCAAGACGGACCACAGATGTTCAATTATGTTGAGATCTGGGGATTGGGCGGGCCAGGTGAGGTGTTGAACTTCATCCCGATGTTCCTCAAACCACGCTGCAACAACGCCAGCTGTGTGAATGGGTGCATTATCACCCTGGAAAATGGTGTCATTGTCCGGGAACAACATCCGGACCATAGGATGCAAGTGGTTTCCTAAAATTGCGACATAATCGTTGGTAGTGATCCGTCCGCTAAGTGTGACTACATGACCCATTGAAAACCATGATATGGCGGCCCACAACATCACCGAGCCACCGCCATGTTTCACAGTTGGGCGGAGACACTGCAGATCATAAGCTTCTTTGGGCGTTCTCCACACATAAACACAGCCCGTGGTTCGGAATAGGGTGAAGGATGATTCATCCGACCATATAACACGTTTCCAGTCCTCAACGGTCCAAGTTGCATAGTCACGGCACCATTTGCGGCGTGCGAAAGCGTTATGGTCCCTGATGAGCGGTTTGGCCCGTGCAACACGACCCCGCAAGTTCATGTCATGTAATTCGCGGCGGACTGTGATTGTCGAAACAGGGTGGGGGAGGTGCTGATTGAGTTCCTCCGTCACTTGCTCCGCAGTGGCATGACGGTTCTGCGTGACAATGCGCTTTAATACCCTGTGTGACCTGTCACTCATGATTTTCTTCCGCCCACTGTTCCGCTTCCCCGATGTGGTTTCCCCATGTGTTGTGTAGACCGTCATCACCTTCGACACTGTCCCACGCGACACACCTAACACAGTAGCCACTGCCGTCAAACTCACTCCACATAACCGCGCACCAACAATTTGCCCGCTTTGAAAATCTGAGAGATCTCCATTTTACACTACCTCTGTCTGCTGCTTCCACTGCGCCTGACGTAGTATGGAGACCGACCTAACACACCACCAGCAGTCCGGCGATGCGGGCGCCACGACACCACTGCCAACCCATACATCTGACGTGTTGCCAACTACATGTGTTTCCATTTTTCTGATCACCATCTGTACATGTTAGTATGGAAGTGATTTATACAGTAAATGGTCTTAGAACTTAATAACAAACAAGTCTGGCGTTTAAAAAAAAAAACAAACAAACAAACGAGAAGTAACCATTTTCCAAAATGTTCCACACGAACTTATTGGAGAATATGAAATTTCTCCTATCTAGTCACGTTACGTTTCATCGAAGATTACGTCACAAAAGAGTCATGGAAATACTAATTTCTAAGAGGAAAATGTACTTGCTTTTGTCAGCATTTTCAATTCTCTCTCTTAATTACCTATCCATAAACTGTTTGATTAAAGTAGAAGATCTGAATTCACTCATATTTTGAAAAAAAAAAAAAATGAGCGGCGTACAGTAGCTTCACTTGCTGCACTTGTAATATTTTATGAATTTTGAAAATTTTGAATAGCATGTGAAAATCAAGAGCGAAATGGGAATTTCTGCTTGTAGAAATCGGATTTTAAAACATTTCAGGTTGGCATCACTGGGTAGCGGTCAACTTCAATTGCAAAATGAGGCTTGCGATTGGAATGCCATCTCGCGGGATGTAAGGAACTTATTAAACGTTCCTCGTATACTGCACATGCGATAGTTTATTAACTTTAGCAGACAATTTGTTTATTACTTGAATGGTTTTAAAACTGATACAACCACTAACGTTGACCGAGGATGTTGTATTTGGCGTTGAGAGAAGTGGGAAAACATACTACTCTAATAACAAATGGTCAGATTGTGGACCATATTTAAGGGGAGATGATCTATGTACTGCAGAAAGGTTATTTCTTAACTTTTTTTTTTATTATTTCTTTTAAGATACGTTGTTTGACTTGATTCATCCCAACCGTAAAATTATCTCGTGCTGAGATCCCTGCTATGAGGTCATGTGACCCTCGTTGAATTCACCACCTCTTTCCACGCAGAACTACACTCAGCGGGAGAAAAGAAAGTGGGGAAAGCACGAGGCAGGCTGGTCGAGTCAGCGTGTGTACAAAATTGGCCACCTGCGTCGCTGTGATCACGCCGCGAGTTTTACGTGACAAATTTAAGCAATGGCTGTTTTTCCATCCACTTCGTCACCCCCGTGGATGATGATGGTACATCTGTGATATGATTTCGTGTCCTTGCTTACATTATTCGTATGTCTATTTATGGATTTTCCGTCTCTTATTCTCCATATGTTCTACTCTCATTAACTTCAAAAAGTGCAGTGGCGAAGCGCGCTAGGAACAATTTAGAAGGCATAACTGGGAAATGTCTAAATTTTAGTGTTAAAAAAAGAATGTACTAAACGATTACTCAACTACTATGTATTTGGTCAGTTGTTGTATTTGTTTTGTAGAACCACTGCTATTGTGTGTTTTTGGTGTAATTATTTGAAAGGAGGTTAGGAGGAGAAAAATGAGTAGTTTTCTGCGTTACTTTTAAGAGTCTTCATCCCGGCGAAATTAAAATACCGCTAATTTTACAGTAATTATGTGATATCTTCAAATAGATAAAAGATAATTGAAATATGGAACGAGAGCGCCGTAGACAATATTATTTTGCGTGAGGTACCGTTATCACAAGTCAGCTAGCGGCTTTCCGTTTTCAGCTGTTTAGAAACGCGAAAATAAATGCCGATTTTCAAAATGGCTCGAAATCGAAAGCAGATAAGTGAGTCGTGATAAAGGTATCTTATGTAAAATAATATTGTCTAGGGCGCTCTTGTTCCACATTTCGATTATCTTTTATCTATTTGAAAAATCACATAATTACTGTAAAATTAGCGGTATTTTAATTTCGCCGGGATGAAGACTCTTAAGGGTTACCAAAATATAAAAGCTGTAAGAATCAGTATAGATGTTTTCTCCAGTTCTTATTGTTGTTGAAGTGATTGTGATTTGAAATGGAAAATGTTAACATTAATAATATTATAACACAAATCGTGTTTCACTCTGAAAAAATTAAGTATAAAGCATTCAAATTCTGCAGAAAAGAAGAAAACCATACTATAAATGTATAAACATTCTTTCATAAACATTTCAGTTTGTGCATAATGTTAATCATAAAAATAAAGAGTTGCGCCAATAGATGTAGCTAGCTGTGCTACTACTTTACTGTAGTGTTACCAGATTTTTCAGAGAAAACTGTTGATGTTTAGTGATATCAGTCATGGATTGGGTCATAGGTCACTGGGACACTTGGCTTACGATTTTGGCCTAGGTCATCTGGGTTTGAGTCCCGATTCTCAGACCCGGTACAACCTAGTGACCCAGACAGACCCGGGCCGAGCCGGTGACCCAGGCAGAGTCGGTCTAACCCCGTAACCCAGATAGACCCACTCTAGACCGGTATATCAGATTGATCCAGTCTGAGTTGGTGATCAGACAGACTCAGTCTAACCTGGTGGTCCAGACAGATCTGGTCTAACCGTGTGACCCAGACAGACTTAGTCTAAGTCGATGACCCAGAATGAGCCGGTAGCCGATAGATAAAGTCTGAGCCGGTGATTCAAACAGATCCAGTGACTCGAAGAGACTGTATACCCGGAAGTAGCCAAAGTATCATCTCTGCAGCGTTACTACAGAATTTCATAGTTGAATAGTGATGTGCTCTATTCCAGATCAAACATTCATTTGTTTAATTTCCAGTGTGGCATTTGTTATTCAAAGTACCATACGTCCATTTTTTAAAAATAATTCAATGTATATTTGTCTTCCCATACTGGAAAATAATTAGGATGATTTTTGAACATAGAGTATACAAAAAAAGATTTAAAAGACGCGGTTTCGGCTCATACTCGATTAAATGTTGACGATCACTCAAGAACAAAAACATATAGTTTATTGTTGCGAGCCCAAATCCGTTTTAAAATTTTCCCTTGTTTTTTTTTAAATTTTAGCAATTTTTCTTTTTCGTTTTCTTTTCTTTTTTCTTTTTTTTTTTTTTTTTGCAATCGAATTAGTATTTTAAAATATTTATTTTAAATACGAATTCTTGTTTGAATATTTTTGTCTTCTATTTAGTTAGAACGATTATCTGTCGTCTGGAAGTGGCCTTCCTCGTTCAATCTGTTTATCTCCCCTTCGTTGACCTCGAGTTCAACTCTGTAGTTCATTAAGATCCATTTCAGCTAACAAGGAGAATATTTGAATTCCCAACCAACAAATGTATATGATATGTAAGCATATTATTATTATTATTATTATTATTATTATTATTATTATTATTATTATTATTATTATTACGTGACTGCCGAGTTTGCCTCTATGTTATGTGGACACCGAAATATGGGAAGCACCGGAAGGGAGTCGAACCCGGGATCACGCAGACGTGAGTCTAACCATTAGGATCTATGGCATTCCCCGGTAATAATAATCTCCTTTCGTCTATACGGCATAATCAAGGGACATAAAACTGAAAGATGTCATTTGGTTTTCATTTCTGTACAACAAAGAGCAAATTTAGGCAAGTGTTCTTTCCTTAGCCTGTAATGGTAAAAAGTTTTAATTTTGTACGGTTGTGATTTTACTCAAGAGTCGCCACTGTTCGAAACTATAGTTCTACCTGTATTGTGTGTTAAAACAGAATACCAAAGGGCATACGAATAGTTTTGAACTGCGCACCTTTTTTTTTAAAAAAAAAAAAAGAATAAAAACGAACTTTGGAATACGAAAACTAAAATTAGATGGAAATGAAAAAGAAAAAAAATATGGAAAATAGCAATATAAACAAAGAAGGGAACTCAGACTTGAACTTAACCCTCTAATGAACGCTGGACTTCAATTCAGCAAATGAACTCTTAGGACATTATGGAGCTGGAAGAAGAGAAGAGAATAGAATTAGCTGGAGAGGAAGACTCTCTTTCTCTCACACATCACGCTGGAGTCCAGAGAGTGGGACAAAAACATTTCCAGGACGCTAGGAAATAGCTGACAGAGTTGTTTCCACCAGAAACTGGAGACCAATCCCAGAAAACAGAAAGAGCAAAGCAAAACAGTTAGCAGGAAACCAAAGAAGCAAAATGAGAGAGAGAGAGAGAGAGAGGTTGCTTAGAAGAATAGAGGACTGCCGCGTAAAGTGCCTCGACTGTGTCTCAAGACGCTTGCCGTAGTAAACACCCGCAGTAATTAAAATAGCGAAAAGTTTCAAGATGTTCCTTTATTTTGCAGTCTTTTATAACAAAAATAAAAGTAGAAAGCACAAAGAAGAAAACGAAAAGAGAAATAGAAATAAAAGTAGGAGAAACGAACAGAATATGCGATGAAAGTAATTTAAGAAACAAAGTAATAAAAATAATAAAAAAAGAGAAAGGTTTCTTCTTTTTTTTTTGTTTTGTTTTTGTTTTTCAACGAAAATTGTCAACAAGAGGAACGTTAAAATGGTGGTTCTTCTTTCCCTTAATAATGGAAACTTTCCTTTCCTCCTCTCTTTTGTAGGATTTTTTAAGAGAAAGAGAGAATGAAAGAAATAAAAGAAATTCTTAATGAAACACAAGTAAGAAAAGAAAATGACACGAGGAGTAGCATATTGTAGAGTTCACTTTCTTTTCCTGGAAAAATATATTTACCGAAACTATGTTACCTTTCTCAAATGCAAAGAAGTAATCAGGAAATTTTCAGAGTACTAGCTGCCCTGTTCTTCACAAATTCCAAATTACAATACTACTACTACTACTACTACTACTACTAATAATAATAATAATAACTGTGAATCATATGAACAAAAACATAACAAATCAAAAGAACTCCATGGAAGCAGAGTTGGATCTAGAAGGTGAAAACTGGGCGGGAGGGGGGGGGGGTGAAGCCAGGATCCAAACTATGGTGGATATCATGAGGATACTCTAACTTCCAAAGATATGTAAATAATAGCTTCAAAGTATTTTTGTTACTAAAAGAATTGGGGGCCAAGGCTCCCCGACCTCGGTTTAGATCGTCTACTGCTTTTAAGAATCATGTACAGGACAATAAAACAGATAACAGCAATCAACTGCCTGACTCAAGAAAATTGAACTCGCAGCAGCGGCTCTTGAGGGAAGTCAAACAAGTAGAAAATAAAATTTTATTGCTAAGGAATGAAAAGGTATAGTAGAATTACAAATTAAACCAACTTTTCGTATCAGGTGTAACACTGTCAAAAGTACATTCACACCGGTGCGGACTCTTAATGAGTTAGTTGGTGCCACTGTTACAAAGGGCTTAAGCACTTATCATTGTCACAAATAGAATCAAGAAGATTGATTTATTCTTCCGTTGAAAAATGTCATCCATTGATCCTAGCCTTCAAGGGAAAAAGGTTAGTCTTGTTTATGTAGATACCACAACTAATGTTGTAAATCTTGTAGTAGTGTTCTCTATACTTTTAAAACGTTTCCTATGGCGGTAGATATGTTCTTAATAATCACTCTGTTCATCAATTATCTAATTGCCTTGGGAGTAAAGTTTGTTCAATTATTAGTACAATGTTTTAAATTACACGAGGTTACAGTAGTTTCTATTCGCTATTAGTAAACTTTTTTTTTTTTTTTTTTACATTTTTCAACGTTAATTAGAAGTATTTATATATCAAAAATCGTTTATATGTTTTAGTTACCTATGTGAAAAAATTTCAGTTTAACATCTCACCATTATGCCCTTTAGGCTAAGGCGGAGTCTTCATCCCGGCGAAATTAAAATATCGCTAATTTTACAGTAATTATATGATATCTTCAAATAGATAAAAGATAATCGAAATGTGGAACAAGAGCTCCCTAGGCAATATTATTTTTACATGAGATACTGTTATCACGACTCATTTATCTGCTTTCGATTTCGAGCCATTTTGAAAATCGGCATTTATTTTCGCGTTTCTAAACAGCTGAAAACGGAAAGCCACTAGATGACTTGTGATAACGGTACCTCACACAAAATAATATTGTGTAGGGCGCTTTTGTTCCATATTTCAATTATCTTTTATCTATTTGAAGATATCACATAATTACTGTAAAATTAGCAGTATTTTAATTTCGCCGGGATGAAAATGAAATCTTTGAGTTTTACGTCCCACGATTATGCCGGTGAGGCTAAAGGAAACGGTGATGATGAGAGATGAGTGAAATGGTGGAATGAAGAAAGTGGGAGGAAACGGGAGACCCCGAGAAAACCCACGAGCACGGTGTTTGTCCACCACAAAGTTCACTTGGCGGAGGCTGGGCTTGAACCCGGGACCCCAAACATCAGAGGTGAACGCTCTACCACTGAGCCACCGCGCCCCCCTCCGCCGGGATGAAGACTCTTAATACAAGTAAATGATGATTGAAGAATTAGTGGAATGCAAATATGGGAGGAAACGGGAATGCTCCAAGGAAACCCGCGGACACGATTTTGTCCACCACAAGCTTACTTGGTCGAGGATTGAGCTAAGGGCCCCCACGCACCAGAGATAAGCGTTCTACCACTTTTTTTTAAAAAGTCAACTGACTCACCGAACGTGTCTCAGTAACTTAATTGAACTACTTATTACCAATTTTTCTTGCTCTAGTCGTTTAACTTGCTTTTTCAATTACCAAGAACGACAAAGATACGATCACAGAAATATCGAGGACAGTTAAAATCACAAAGGCTCTCCCACCGGGAATCGATCCCGGGACTCCGTACACCAAAGACGCACGTGCTTGCCACTAGACCAGCCTAGAGGGCTAACCACTAAGCCACCGTGCCACCCCACCTCGGTTGCATATGTAAGAATTAGATATTGTCATTATACTTATAATGATCTTCATAATCCTTACTTCCGGTTAGAAACATATTCTTTTTTCCCCTTGTTTCGCAGAGATAGATTTCCCTTGTTTTTAAGTAAATCTTAATTATACCTTTAACATATTATTCATTACGTTAAAGATGATCTATAGCATGATAAATTATAGTATGTTTAAATGAATAAATAAACAAAAATTCGTGTAAAATTGCTTTAAAAAATCGTACAATACTAGATCCACATAACTATTTACGCCATCTTAAATCCTCAATCCTCTAAAGTATCTCATCAATAAACTATTTTCATTCTCATCTAATAATCCACCTGGCGGGAGCTCATGTGGTTCGGATTTCATGTTAATCAGTAGATCCACGTCTCATATAGGCTCGGTGCTGAACGGGACGCTAAACTAAAATCAACTCAATAGTAATCCACCTATGTAGCATTGCACGTTCAGTAAATACCGGGTGAGTCAAAATGATGTGCGCAATTCCGTTAATTTATTATTCGAACAGTAATGAGCTTTTCTTGTTAATATTTGTTTTTTGAATATAATCTCAAAAAGTCTTTTTCTGTTGCAGAGGCGTAGTTACGAAGACGTCTATCAGGAGGCAGTTTAGTCGAAATGACCCATATGGCTTCTACAGGTCACAGAGCGTTTTGTGGAAGGATGTTATAAAATAGAGGATCTGGCCATACGTATCTTTATCATATGAACTCAGTGAAACCAAAAACTAACCGAGCATCGTCTGAGCCGGAACGTCTGATTGGTTACTCTCGTTTCTGCCATGATTGTTGGCTCGAAACATTGCAATCTTATTGTAGTGGCGCGGAGTGGGCAGAGTAGGTGTGGCGAAGCTGTGACGTATGGCTTCACGATTTTGTTGTATGGACAGATCCTCTATTTTGTAACATCCTTGGTTTTATGCGTATGATTTTCATATGACTACTTCGTTGTGGAAGTTCAACGGCATTTCTAAGGAAACTTTAGGATATTTGTGTCGCCACATGCTACAACGATGGTATTACGTGAGCGCATCACTGCAGCTGTGGCCGTTATCGACCATGACATGATAAGAAGCGTTTGGCAGGAACTTAATTATAGACTAGATGTGGTCTTCCAATTCGTGGATTGCATATTGAACATTTATAATTTGTCAGAAAAAACTTTTTGAGTTGATCAATCAAATCTCTGTTTACATAGGCCAATATGTTGTTAAAAGCAAAAAATAATCATTGAAGTCGGGAACATCATTTTGACTCACCCTGTATATTTGTCAACCTATCTTAACCTACCTAGTATCCATAGTGCATGATGCTTTACCTTTATTATTGGGTGTAGGCAGGCACGTAGAAAGGATTACGTAATGGGGAGTGGGTCTGTGACATGAAATACACTAACAGCACAATTACATAGCAGGCATATGCCTATCATGTTCCCTTAGGTACATGAGAATGTGTCCAGCATGTGCCTTATGTACCTCTGAGAGAGAAATTACATGGATGGCAATTGATAGTCACAGTCTATGTCCGCCCCTAGGCACATGCCTGACATGTACCTGGGGAAGTTACCTAGTATGTTCTAGGTGTGTTCCCCATGCCGTAAGCGTCAATGAAACACAAAATTACTCCCCCAAAATGTGTTAAATCGCCTATATGCCTAATGTTTTACATTAAGGTGAGTCTGAAAAACACTTTAAATAAGTGAAAAAATGTATCCCAGGGTAGGAGCGAACCTTTGGATTACTAGCCGCGTGCTCTTCCGACTTAGCCACGGAGGCGATGAAGAGAGCGTCGCTTGTAGAGAAATAAATTGTTAATTTCTTTTTGAATTTGGCTAATCAGAGTGCTCCTTTAACCGCGTATATTCGACTATAATCGTTTGGTCAACTCGAAAAAATCTTCTTGTCATGTAATTTTATAAGCCTAACAAAATGACGAGTGTCTATTTACTTTATTTCATGGTTCTTTCGTTTTCACTTTCAAATTATCGGCGACAGTTGTCATCTAATAAAGTTGATGCGTTTGTTGCTTCTAGTACACAATCGCTTAGGAAAAAAAAGCAATAAATGCATCAAGTGTGGGAGATGAATTTAGAACAACGAAATGGCGCATGCCTAGCACATTTTGTGCTGTTAAAGTGCTGTGGTTATCACACCAGGGGTTTGATCAATCTAAAATATTTTACTGGCAACATATATTGGTTTGTTAGGACAATAAAATTATAACGATAAATTATCCTGCGAAGAAGGCCCACCAATTTTTTATAACAATAAGGTAATGATAATCACATAAAACATTTTTGTTTATTGCTTTTGAACATTACCTTTTTATTTTTGGCACATAATCACTAAAATAACTACACCTCAAAAGATTGTGTGCATATCCCTTAGTTAAGATGGTTCTGTAATAATAATTTATTGATTATTCGTCGTCTTGACAACGTAAGAACAAAAAATCATCCAATCCACACATTAGAATTTGATTCTATCTCTTTTTCGTACTTTCTTCTTCTTCTTCAAACTAGTTAGTACATATTTTAAAATTACACATTGCCCAGAAGTATAATACAAGATATTTAGAATTACAGTGAAAATACAAAGATATCGTTACAAAATGAGGATATGCTAGTAGGTATTTCAATAACAAACAATGGAGAAATCTCGAGGAAAAGAATTTAAAAAAGTATTGAAAAAGATTTTACAATATCAACGTTCCTTCCTCTATTCATTCAAATATAACGATTTTCATTTCATTATGACCTCACTTATTATAAAAAGTACATATCAATTATTATAAAATGTACATGTTCAATAATGTCTTGTAAAATATTTTACAGTATCTGCTTTCCTTTCTCTGTTGAGACAAATGTTAACAGAACTTTCTTTTCAAATAAATTTTTGTTTTTATTATTCCGTCAACTACTGTCTGTTTCAAATGACAGGTTAAAGGAGTAGTAGAAAACTGTTTTAGATACATGTTTAATACTGTTGAGAAGCGATGACGAAAAATTATTTTTACTTTTAGCTTTTTTTTATTTTTAAGGATGATTCTCCTTTTTCTGATTTCTTTTTGTTTCATCCTTCCTTAATTTTTCCATTTCTAGTTTCGAAGGAGGGCCGCACCCCTTGGACACCCTGGGCACGTGCCTCGTGTAGGGGAAGAAACACGGAAAACCCTCCTGGAAAATTCTGTAACAATATTACGCTTAAAATTTGATCATGATATGTTGAATGGTCTGGTTTAGGTTAGGCCTCTATGTAAACACAAGCTGACTAACAGATCTACGGACTTTCAACAAGAACATGTACGTTTCCGGTATGTAACTATCATCAGATTAAGGACTCCGGTATGTAAGTATCATCAAATTAAGAACTCCGGTCCGGTTTGTAACTATCATCAAATTAAGGACTCCGGTATGTCACTATCATCAAATTAAGGACTTCGGTAAGTATCATCAAATTAAGGACTCCGGTATGTAACTATAATCAAATTAAGGACTTTGGTATGTATCATGAAATTAAGGACTCCGGTATGTAACTATCATCGAATTAAGGACTCCGGTTTGTAACTATCATCAAATTAAGAACTCCGGTATATAAGTATCATCAAATTAAGGACTCCGGTATGTAAGTATCATCAAATTAAGGACTCCGGTATGTATCATCAAATTAAGGAATTCCGGTATGTATCATCAAATTAACGATTCCGGTATGTAACTATCATCAAATTAAGGACTCCGGTATGTAAGCATCATCAAATTAAGGACTCCGGTATGTAAATATCATCAAATTAAGGACTCCGGTATGTAAGTACCATAAAATTAAGGACTCCGGTATTTAACTATCATCAAATTAAGGACTCCCATATGTAAGTATCATCAAATTAAGAACTACAAAATGTTAGCTCCATTCGTAGCTCACGAGTGTTTGAAAAGATCAAAAAGAACAAATTGTGTAGAGATAACGTGAATTCCTTAAAACGTTGTTTTAGTGGAAAACAAGTCTTCCCAAGATTATGATTGTACTTGTTTAGTATTTAAGCCAAAAGATCCGCTTTTCTGCAGTTGGAGCATGTTAAAAAACATTGCCAGCAGCCGCTACAATTCAGCAAACCTTATAAGGATAAACAGCAACAAGCAAAGGACCTGAAGTAGAATACAGCAATGAAAATTCAGCTACACCAAACGTTATTATACATATATACATTTAAATATGTATATGTACAACTCTTGTTACAAGCTTTACTTCTTACCACGCTGACATAAGACAGGCAATTTCCGCCTACGAGAAGTTGAATTGCGTTTTCTTGTCTCTTCCCAAGCATACATTCATTCATTGCTGCTTGCTTCTTCCGTTTTCTTGAGTTGGAACAAGTTTTAGGAAACAAGAGAGAGAGAAGAGAAAATGAAAACAGAGATGTAAACAGCAGAAGATTCTCTTTTCACATCCATTTTGATTTTCTGTAACAGTCTTTTTCTCCTGAAGGCGGTTGTACACGGTTAAAGAAACAAGTTTCGTTTTATATTCTGAAACTCCTATTCAGATATCAAAACTATATAAATTAAATATTGAACTCGGAGGTAGTAAGTCTATAATTTTCCATTTCCACCAGAGGAATAAAGGACGGGCATAAGAGCCTATTCATGTGATATTAAATCCATTCTTCTAAAAATAAAAAATAAAATAAAAAAATGTTGAAAATGCTCCACGAGCATTGCCAGAACGAACTTAAAAATAACTGTTTGTTGTCTACGGAAAGGGGGAGTTAGGATTGAGATTTCTAGGCTTTCGGCATCTAAGGCCATTTAGCCCTTCACGATTTGAGGGATGACGTCCCTCGGTGAGCACACAATCCGGGAAAAGGAAAGCAAGAAATGATTTAGGAAGGAAGGAAGCAGCCTGGGACTTATAAGTTAAGTACCACTCCGGCATTTGCCTAGTGGCAATGAGAAAAACCCAGGAAAACCTCATTCAGGGTGGCTGGCCTGAAAAAGCTTGTTACACTTTTCCGACCGAGTGACTCCATCGGGAATCGAACCCGGAATCGCCCGCACCGAAGGCGAGAGCGTTAGCGATTTTCTACGGAAAATTGCTTATACAGGTATACTATACATATAAATCATATATGTACTATACATATAAACTAAAGATGGTAGGCTGTTTGTCTCTTATAATTAGAGGAAGAATAATTGCATATGGGAAGCTGGAATGCCTAAAAAGCAAGTTGCTCGAGCCATGAACCTGGATATTAAAACAGAAAGATATTGAATTCAAAGTAGAAGGGGCGGAACAGGGATTATAAACTAGAACTAAACTGAATAGATCGCAAGTAACAACGGAAAACGGAAGTGTTTCGATTATTGAAGCTAACGCAGCAAACCCGTTTGCTGTTGCAACAAACTTAAAAACAACTTTGAGTCTGAAATGCAGTGCAGAGACATGTAACTGTACTCATATTATTTGTCCTGCTTTGCAGATCCAACTAACAATGCACACATACAGTAGAGTCCGGATTATCCGAGGTAATGTTGACCGGATCTAACTCGGAGAATCAAAAACTCGGTTAACAAGGATGGATACATAGAAAATTTTGTATAGTATTTATTACTGTTGTTTATTGGTTATTTCTTTTTATTAGATTATTTATTATTACTGTATCTTTTATTCTTATTGGACATATTGTACATACATGCATACATAAAGAATTAACCATATACCTAATACAGTAAATAAAATGCAGGTTTGATATTGATACATACATAAGTAAAATAGAATACAAATAAGGTATTGTTTAGCATACACATTTTTTTTTTTTAAATCTTTCATATTCTTGTGCTTCATTAAGATGCCTCGTTTTCTAGCCGGTATATTGTGCAAACGTCGCAACATTATGATGTCTTGCTGTTTGACGTAGAGCAACGTCACTTCGATCACGCTCAAACTTTTTTTCGTTCTCCAGTCACCAACGGTCATTTCACCAACGCCTAAATCACTTGTCACCATTTTGGTAGTTTCACTACAATCTAATAGTTTAGCAGCAGTAAGCTTATCTTCTAGTGATAAAACGACTCGTTTTCTTTTTCCAGCTATTCCTACAATCACAAGAATTCGAAAAAAAAAAAAAAACGAAAAAAAACATCCTCTCCCGCTTACACTGCTCTGTTAAACAAAATACTCCTCTTGTGACTTCGGCTCGAAAACCGGGATTCAAGCCCTGCAACAATTAAAGCTCGTTTTTTTAAATGTGCCAACGTCGGGAGGGTTCGTTATCTTTTCGTCAGCTTCATTTTTAGTTTGACTGCGTTTGAAATCCGTAGACTTCGACTTCTATGCGGGGAAATCTTTTGACAAATATTTTTACTTCAAAGTTAAGGTGCGACTATTATGCGAGGGCGACTACTACGCGAGTAAACTATAACGTTATATTTTCTTTCTTATCTTACGCATTTTCCGTTACATTAGCCCAGTTCGAATACTAAAATAAGTCACCACTATCAGGCACCCGTAATTTATACATATATTTGTAAGAACTATTGATTGCATAATCTTGAAATTAGACACATCACATTCATATCATAACGAGTTTTATTCTCTTAGTCACCATTAACAAGTACCAGTTGTCATAGTAACCCAAAACAAATAACTATCTTGTTACTGTAACCACAATTACAGATTATATATAACATCAAGATATATTCTATACATTTTCTCCTTCTTAACAACAGATTGTGCACTTTTAAGTAGCACCTTTGCTCAAAATAGCTAAAAGAAAAATGGAAGTAACTCACAAATATGCAATATCGTTGTAAGACGTGCTTGCATACTGGGAGCAGTCGGAATATGAACTGCACAATATTCCTGGAGAATTGTATAATGTGTTAATTCTTTCCACTGCTGGAGCTCGAATGTTCACATTTTTAATTCCCAATGTGACATTTATTAATCAATGTACCATGTTTTGTCTATTTTAAACCTAATTTCATGTTTATTAGTCTTTCCATATTGTAAAATAGAATGACTATACAAAACTGTTTAACAAAACACTGCTTGAGTTGGGTACCTCTCATATACAGTTACCTCTTGTTTCGTAGAATTCTGTTCCGCAGAATGTGTCATCAGCGTGCAGCGTTGCCAAGTTTACCCATGCTGTTCTGCAGAAGTGTCCTAGCAGCTAAATGTAGACGAGTAGTTCATCTGGATTACCTCCTGTTTCGCAGATCGTATGTAGAGTTCTGGTAACACCTCAGTATTACAAATATTTGACTAAAGGAAAAAGATAAAAAAAAAAAAACATAAATATAAGAAAGAGATAGGCTCTCAATAGAGCCTTATCACGCAAGACCAATCGCGACATACCACAACGAGAACAACATACACAAACACACATATAAATGAAAGGAAATAATTTGCATTGAACAATAATATCTTGAACCTTAATAAACGTAGATATAGGTGAGACTCAATATTGATTTGTCTTCAATAGATTATATTTTCAACTATCCAAATGAATGCTATGAGATACTGCATTAAAATACAGAATAGGACCAACCTCACCAGACCTAAAACTCCTCCGAAGAACCAGAACACCACTGCCTAAATATAAAGGTAACCAAGAAAGTTCTGTCAATTTTTCACTCACCATCTTGAAACATCGATATGTCACGTAAGACGTACCTGGAAGATCAAAAACAGTCCCAGTCAGCATCGACGACCTTCTGCCAATGTTCTTGTGATTTTTTTTCTTCCTGACGGACACACATACAGGCAGGAAAAACATATAAAGAATTTTTTAAATAAACCAAACTTGTTAAAAATTATTTTCCTACTTTGAACAGAGTTATAAGTACAGAGTTGTCCATAATTATGTATTAGATGTTTGACTGATTGTAATACGTGTAATTCTGGACAAAACGTTTCGATATAGCAATACCGTGCAGCTAGAGAGGGGGGATAACCGTCACTGAACTTAGGATCGTTAGAACCGTTAGTGTATGCCAGAAAGGATGAACGAAACATTCCCGAATAGCTGGATCGGTCGACGTGAGTCTGAGAGTAGCCAGCATGATCTCCCGACTTTTTCTTATTGAGTGTTTTAAAGGATAAAGTGCATCAACATCACAGACGCAATTTGGCCAAATTACGGGAAGCTATCACAGAAGAGTTCCACAGGATACCAGTATGGTGCTGCCAAGCTGCTTGTGACTAGGTTGCTCTTTGTTTCCAGGTATGTATCGATTTGGATAGTGCATTAGTGGTCCCCTGTCATGGAGAACAGAGATTGAAATTCTTGTATGAGAGTACTAATGTGTTTATGTTCAGTTTTATGATCAAGTTATGTTTCTAGTTCCTTTAACGCTGTCTTTCAAACATCATATTCTTAATTATGAGTCACCCTGTAGATTACACTAACTGTTTATCTCTGTCATTTTGCAAGAATTACATGAACAACATTCAATTTCTTTAATCATGTACAACTGTCATTTCTTCTTTCTTTGCATAACGTAGAAGCTCACTTTCAGAGTCAGAGAAATGGCAGGGAGAAACACAAGAGCAAAGGAGGGGAGGAGATAAGCAAGTGTTCACAGTGTACGAGTTATATGCCTACAAATCACGTTATTGATATTTTTGTTTGCTGGCAGCACTGCTCTGTCTCTCAAACCCAAATTCCTTCCTCTTCTGAGCTCTTTCTATATACTGAGAAGATGAAGAAAAAGCTATGACGTCACACAGTTGGAAACGACTTGAATACAATACATTTAGAGAATAGTCATAGATCTTGTTCAGTTTTACTTGAGTCAGACATTTTTAAAAGTCTTTTAAAGTTCTTGTTCTACGAGGGTCATTTAATAAGTTATAAAAACTCTACTATAGCCAGCAGCAACGGAAGTGCACTGTTAAAGCGTCGGAGAGAATCGATGGCTGTGATGCGATGTTTGGATGTAGTAAAAGAGTGTGGCTAAGCAGACGCAAGTGAATGGTGAATCTTTTTTTCATGCATAAGCTAAACGAATGTGTAGAACGACGTGGCAATACTGCAACTCTCTCATTTGGTAAGAGTTTTTAAACGAAATTCGTAGTACCACCAGCAAATACCGTAAATTGTGTCCTTTAGCATAGTTTGAAGGCTACAGAAAAGTGATTTTAAATGCTGCCAAAAGATGACGTTTGTGTACACGAGCCAACAGCAAAGAGCAATCGTAAGATACGTTCGTACGAAATCGTAACCGTGACTGCGGTGGATCAGTAGTAGAGTGCTCATCTCTGGCACGTGGAGTTCGTGGTTCGATCCTAGGTCTTGTCAACTTGGCTTTGTGGTCGACAAACACCGTGTGCGTTCGTTTTCTCGGGGTTCTCCCGTTTTCTCTCACTTTTGTCATTCCACCATCGTCAAGCATCACATCATTACTGTCTTTCTTATCCTCGCTGCATAATCGTGGGATGTTTAACTCGTGGCTCAATCAGGCTTGAAGGCAAATTATCACAAAAGTTCAAAGATACCAAAAGCTACGTTATATATGTGGTAGATAATAGATAGTTCTAATAGTCCATCATGGTGTCCACACATCATTGTTAACGGTGGCGAAAGTGTTGGCAAGTGATACAAAGTTAGAAACGACATTCTGCTGACGATACTTATCAGCGTTTCCCTTCTTTGGCAAAGATGTGAGAATGCCGTGGGGAACTCTTTGAAGTGTTTGCTGTTTTGTACATTCCTATTTGTGCATAATAAAACTTAATCTCTTGTTATTTGTGCACCAGATCCCGTGTTTAATTCCTGTTGGGAGAGCATTAAATGACTATAGTGATTCAAATCCACTTTGAACTGAAGATTTCGTCATAACAAAGAACATAAATTCTAATCAATCAAAGCTACAGGGGCGGTCCGATGCATATTACCAAAGCAATGTACGAGGTATGTTTTAAAAAAAAACGGCAGAACTTTTGCAATAAAATTTGTATTGCTCATTTTACAATAGTTTAAGCATTGTTCCCCTCTACTAGCAATACACTGATCCTAACGTTTCTTCCTTTTCTGAGAAGTATCCTTAAACGCACTTTCTCGTATGGCTCGCAGATCTTTATCGCATTATCCTGAATCTCCTCTATGGTTTGGAAATGACGTCGTTTCAATGTAGTTTTAAGTTCTGGAAAAAGAAAACAGTCTGCTGGGGCTGTTCGGAGAATAGCATGGATGAATAACGGCAGTCTGATATTTTGCCAGATATCTGCGGATGAGGAACGACATGTGAGTCGGCGTACTATCCAAGTCTGGTTTTTGCAGAACTAAGATCTCTTCCTGCACAACTCAAATGCCTGGCACTACTGTTTGTTTACCGTCTGACCACTTGGAACAAATTCGTGATGGACAATGCCTTTCCAATCAAAAAACACAACCAACATCACCTTGCTCTTGGACCACTCATATGTGTTTTTTTTTAAAAGGACGAGGAGACCCTTAATCAATTGAAAATCAATTTAAATGTCTATAAAAATTTATCCAAATTTGTAACAAAATTTAACACACACACACACACTGTTCTTTGAGCTCTTTCATTGTCACTTTGTGACTTGTCCGATTAACAGCTCGTTCACGTGCTCATTTCTGTGGCTGTAGCTCGGCGACTAACGGTCGTAGCCTACTGGTAAGTGCGCTCACTATTCTCAGAGCGCTATCTATGCCGTCTGACGTGGTATTTCAAAAGTTCGGTTATTTTTAAACACACCTCGTATGTGATAGAACAAAACAAGATAATATTGTTGAAAGTTTTGTGACATATTGAGAGTTTGCTTTTGTTGTTTATTAAAGTTTATTATCACTTTTCAGCATAGAGACAATATCAGACAAGGACCTAACAACTTGAGGAGAAGAGGCCGCGGTGGCTCAGTTGTAGAGCGTTCACCTCTGGTGCATGGCGTCACTGGTTCGATCTCAGCTCGCGCCAAATGAACTTTGTGGTGGACAAACACGGTATGTGTGGGTTTCCTCGGGATTCTCCCGTTTTTTGCTACTTTCTTTTTTCCATCATTTCATTCGCTTCTCATCATGACCATCTCCTTTAAGGTAGCCGGCATAATCGTGGGACGTAAAACTGAAAGATTTCATTTCATTTAGAATTAGAGGTGGAATCTGAAGTACGTAATACGTGCAATGCTCTGCTACCGGAAATCGAAACCCGGAATTATGTAAACTAGAAGCTTGCTGACTTACCACTAGACCAGCGAGGAGCGCAAAATCTTGAATTGTGTAAATCTACTCTTACCAGGAAGAAACTTTAAGAAAAGTTGAATACGATTCACCACATGTAATCTAGTTGTGCAACCCTGGTCTTAACCAGCTAGATAGAAAAGTTTGTCTAATATTAGAAACAGTAAAACACATTTTGTCTGTAGTTTACTCTGTCTCTTCATACCCTTTCCTTCTTCTTCTTCTCCACTTGTGCGTTTTGTGAAGTTGCAGAAACCAAATTTTCTCGAGTTCTCTTCTCTTAATTACATTTGTAGCACACAGGAAACAGAAATTCTGATTATGTCTTTTGCGTCGTTTTGAACAAACGCAAACGTAGTTAGAGGTTTCGTAGTTTTAAGATCAGAAACCTCAGAATGAAAGGAATCCTATTAGAATTCTGGTTCAAGGAAAAGGAAGATGATTATTAACAGTGCAAGAAGTAACTAAGAGTTCTCCTTCATTATCCACACATTGTAGTCTCTCACAAATACAACACACTCAACTATGTGTTATAAATATGTGGTACTCAGAGAAGATCCAAGAATTTCTATTTGTTGGTTAAGAGTCTTCATCCCGGCGAAATTAAAATACCGCTAATTTTACAGTAATTATGTGATATCTTCAAATAGATAAAAGATAGTGGAAATGTGGAACAAGAGCGCCCTAGACAATATTATTTTACATGAGATATCGTTATCACGACTCACTTATCTGCTTTCGATTTCAAGCCATTTTGAAAATCGGCATTTATTTTCGCGTTTCTAAACAGCTGAAAACGGAAGGCCACTAGGTGACTTGTGATAATGGTACCTCACGCAAAATAATATTGTCTAGGGCGCTTTTGTTCCATATTTCAATTATCTTTTATCTATTTGAAGATATCACATAATTACTGTAAAATTAGCGGTATTTTAATTTCGCCGGGGTGAATACTCTTAAATTAGGCTATATTTGTTTTCTGAAGACATTATTTTATCCACAACTTACGTGTATACAGGATGATTCGAAAGTTTTCAACTGGTGCTACTGCTCAATTAGGATTAGATTTGTGATACTACAGTGAATCAGCTGAGATAAGTTTCTGATTCTGGATCCGACATAGATAAAGAAGAAAAATAGAAAAAGAATATTACAATAAGATGTATGGAACACATCGTAGAATCAGTGATGGCACGTGTTTTGAGTCACTTGGATCTTAAAAAGCCTAATCACTGCGAAATTAAAATACCGCTAATTTTACAATAATTATATGATATCTTCAAATAGATAAAAGATAATTTAAATGTGGAACAAGAGCACGCTAGACAATATTATTTTGCATCAAGTATCGTTGTCATGAGTCACCTAGTAGCTTTCCGTTTGGAGCCATTTATGAACGCGAAAATAAATGCCGATTTTCTAAATAGCTGGAAATCGAAAGCAGATAAGTGAGTTGTGATAACGGTATCTCACGTAAAATAATACTGTCTAACGAGCTCATGTTCCACTTTTCGATTATCTTTTATCTACTTGAAGATATCATATAATTACTGAAAAATTAGAGGTATTTTCGACCGAGTGCCCCCACCGAGAATCGAACCCGGGACCGCTTGCACCGAAGGCGAGAGCGTTAGCGACTACATTACGCGGGGCCACTATTATGAAGCATGTAATAATAACAAAGTGTATGAGATCTAAGACTTGTGTGAACTAGTGTTGCATGAAATGTCTCGTCTCATCTCGATTCTCGTCTCAAAACCGAAACGAGACCAGAAATGTCTCGTCTCGTGGTCACTCGTGGGCAACACTAAGAGGAAAAAAGAGGAGAGAGAACTGTGTTTGTTACAATTACATTAGGATTTTCATACATGCTCTCCAATGAAGATTGTTCGTCGTCTTTGGATTTAGTGGATCGTTGGTCTGACTGCTTCTGGGTACTCCAGATCTCGAGTGGTGTACAAGGTGCGTTCAAACAGAAACCGAACTTTTGCTATAACATCTTTGTTGGTTATTGTACAGCATTTTAAACCCTTTCCCCGTCAAAATACTAGTCGCAATACACAGTTCCCAACGTTTTCTTCATTTCTAGAAACCTTCCTGGAACGCTCTTTCCGGATAGTTCACAGATCTCTTGTCCCATTGTTCTGAATTTTCTCTATGGTTTTGAACTGACGTCCTTTCAAAGTGATTTTACGTTTGGAAAGCAATAAAACATTTGCTGAAGCTAGGTCTGGAAAATATGGTGGATAGGGCACAACGGGAGTTTGATGGTTTTTCCAGGTAACTGCGGTTGAGGAGCGAAGCGTAAGTAGACATATTGGCACGGTGCACTATCTAAGTCTGGTTTTCCCATAATTCAGGACTCTTCCTGCGTACAACATTCCTCAACCGCGCTAAAATGTCCTGGTTCAACTGTTTGTTTACCACCTGACCACGTGATACAAATACATGATGTACAATGCCTTTCCAATCAAAAAGCACAACCAATATCACCTTGATCTTTGACCAAGTCATATGTGATTTTTTTGTGGACGAGGACACCCTGAATGAGTTGAAACACAATTGAAATATTACTGTAAATGTTTTGCCAAGTTTGTAGCGAAATTTCACACAAACACAGACGTTGTTCCTCAAGTTCTTTCATTGCATCATTAATCTGACGAACAACTTGTGCACGTGCTCACTTCAACAGCTGAAGCTCGGCGACTAATGGTCATTGCGAAAAGGCAAATTTTAGTGTGCTGTCTAGGTGCGCCCAGCAGCTGCAGCGCGCTCCCTCTGCTGGTTGGTGCTCTATTTCGAAAGCTCGGTTTGTTTTTGAACACACTTCGTATTTGTGTAACCAAAATATTAGTTTACATTTAATCGGAATGAGGAAGAAAACTTTAGTTTATAAAAAATAATTTAGTCAAATGAGTAGAGTATGTGGTTCCAGATTCCATTCCAGCTATTCGTATAGAATTTTCTATGTAAATCTATCATTGAGGAGTAACTGATAAGCCTAACGTATTAAGAAGTACCAAATTCCGTATAGAAATCTAGAAATATTGGCAATGACAGCTAATGGACTGATGATATATCATACGACTGACACCGTTTAACCGAAACACCATTTTTTTTTTTTTTAAGGGAGTTAAGTTTACCGAAATTCCTTTGTATTATTTATCCTGTTTGTTTGAAAATATTTCTCATTTCATTTGCAAACTTCACGGAAAGGATTGTGGATGCCTGTCATGTTTCCGGTACGTAAACTTTCAATCATAATGTAAGAGCCACTCCATTTCTAACATTTGTCACAGCCAAAATGTTTACACGCAGAGCTCAGATGCACGCAGCCTACTGCCTTATGAACGGAAGGTCAAATGTCGCAATGTTTACTAGATTGCATCGTTCACTACACAACGCTGCCAACCTGTGCATTATTTATGAAATGACCCTCGTACTTCAGTTTCTGTTTAACTCTTCCTTATACTTTGGCTCAATGGTAGAGCGTTTACCTCTGTTGCTTGGGGTCCTTAGTTCGATCCCAGCATGCTCCACGTGAGCTTTGTGGTGAACAAATATCGTGTGCATGTGTTTTCTCGGGATTCTCCCTCATTTCCTCCCACTTTATTCGTTCCACCATCTCATTCATTTTTCATCATTACTGTCTCCATTAGCCTCGCCGGCATAACTGTGGGTCGTAAAACTTCAAGATTTCATTGTTTTTCTTCCTGATATTTTGAATTTCTACAAGACTTGACACCGAGCACAGGAATATTTCAAACGCTATGGTCTTTAGTCGGATTCGAACTCAGGATAGACTTCGTTTCACATTGGGATGATCAGCCCAGTTACTCAGACCGTTCTACTACCCCGCACCAGCTATCACTCTGATATGGCCACTGGCTATGTAGCTAGTGCTTTGAGATCAGCAGTTCTAGGTAATCGAAAAAAGGGGTAAGATGAATCACGATTAATGACCTAATAAAAAAAAAGCCAACAGGGTGAAATTTTCGTTTCTATTTCTTTAACAAGCTTAGATCTATTAATATTGGCCATAAATCCTCCCTTTGAAAGGAGGGTCGAATCAGCTAACACCAGTGAGGAATATAGCATAACGGCTTGGGTAATAGCTATGAATAACCGCATATAAAACTGAATACTAGATATATATGTTCGTATATTCTATAGCTGTTTCCTCAAATTCGTAGATAATCTCTGTAACGTTTTATTATTATTTTTTTTTTAAAAAAAAGCTCGCTTTTGATATTAATGTAGAAATGTGCTTGGTTCACTTTTAAGTCCATTGAACATTTAAAAAGAAGGGAAAAAACTGCTTACCAGATGTTCTTTTCATGTAAAAGAAATAAAACAGTGCGAGAAAAGATTAAGAGTACTCCCGCTCGTTTTCATCGAAAAGACTTGAAAATCAATTTCTTATATTTTACTACCTCCTTTCTTTCTTTATTTCTCTCTCTCTTTCTCTTTCTTTCTTTCTGCTCAAAGGGAAGAGAGAAATTGGAACAAATTCCCTGGCTGCTATATCCATTTCATTGAATAAAATTGCACAGAGAAAATCAGAAGCATGCACTGAAAGAGAAAAGAGAATCAAACGCTATATATATATATATATATATATATATATATATATATATATATATATATATATATATATATATATATATATATATATATATATATATATATTCTTTATTATTGGTGATGGAGTGTGAAATTTTTAATGAAGAAAATGTTATCGAAAGCTTTCTCGAGGTCCACTTCTCGAATATAATTTTTCTGTTAAATAATGCTATCTGTTGTTTCATTTTATTGTTATCTGTATTTGGTTAGAGTCAATTTTCTTGGATATTTAACAAAGCGAGAAGTAATATGGTTAAAGCATCATCTCCCCCACCCCCGAATATTATTTTAGCTATATATGAGACATGTCGGACCCATACCAAGTTTATTCTGAGAGAGAATCGAAACGGAAAGATTAGGAACATACTGTGATAGACTTAATTGTTCAATATTGTTAGCATTTAATGGGAAAGAGTATCCAAAGAGGAGACATACACCAATTGGTACATTTCATTAAAGTAATGAGCGTAATTCATATCATATATGGATAAATGTAATTCCTCATATGTAGTTTCCGAAGAAATAGAAAAACATAGTTTGCTTTCTTAAGCGAAAACTTTAAGCTAGTCAGTTTACTCAGTGATAAACATACTGAGAAAATCCGTTATCCGGACTACGGTATATTGTACGAATATACGGAATCCATATGTTTACTACGGAAATCTGTACGGAGTATATGTTATTTATTTATATGCCACATACGTATGCCCTTTTCCCGCTTAGGTGCTACTTCATGCCGCTGGAGGATGTCTGGCTTCTATCAACAGTTTCCCATATATTACATACGCATACCTTTCTTACATACGTCAACTATATGTTATATACGTCCACCTATATGTGAGATCCTGACCGTATATGTACAGCTCTTCCTTTCGTACTCAAAGTAGGTATACCTATATAATATATGTTTTCAGTTATACATTTTGGTGCTGCATGTTACATATGGTTGTACATTAAGTTCAAAAACTATAGGATTTAAGCATGTAACCTACGTTTTACGTTCGCCACATACATTTTTTGTTCTCAGTGCACGCTACCTATTAAAATGAAACTGATGCCAAAGTATACCCTAATGAAGTTTTCATTATGAAATAAAATTAAGTATTTCAGTTTAATGTCCCATGTTTATGGCCTTTAGCTAAGGGAGACGCGTGATTAAATCAAGAGAATGATAATGCAATATTTGGCGAAGTGAAAATGTGGGAGACAGGGCCGTAACTTGTGGGGGGCAGGTTGGCAACTGCTCCCACAGAAGCTCTCCGCCATTCGATTCGGTCGATTTTAAGACAAAATTTTCTTACTCCATATACGATAGGAACATGAAATTATAAATGAAGCATCAAACAGTTTCACTACATTACATAAACAAAACATCACACAAAAGGTAAATGAAACAAAAGTGAGTCGTGGGCCCATTTCAGTAAAAAAAAAAATGTCTATTATTAGGGGCCCTAGAATATTATTTATTCGTACGACTTTGAGATTTGACAATATTGTTCTCTTAATTAAATTGTCATGTATGGAACGGCTCAGGGTCATGCGGAGGTCCAACAAGCTCCGAGGGGCCCACAAACCGTAAGAGAAAGAAGGAAAGAAGGAGCCTATTTTCGAATTCTGCAGGACGGCCCTAAACAACTTTTTTCTAGGGAGCCCAAATAGTAATGCGTTACCCCCCCCCCAGGAAAAACCTAAGTTACGGTGCTGGTGGGAGGAAACGAGAGTACCCCGAAAAACCTTCGGACACAATATTGTCCACCACAAACTTACTTGGTTGGGGCTCGAACAAGGGACTCTACACATCAGAGGTAATCTTACTATCACTGAGCCACCAAGTTCTCCAGTTTTATTATGACGGTATCCAAATTCCCTCTATAAAAATTGTTGCGTGAGTACCTTAGGATTCTGAAACATGGATTTTTGGATAGGGCTCATATTAGTTCCTAAGTGAAGTCTTGAACCGACTACGATAGGTCCCATAATTTTGGAGCTATGGACTTTAAAATTTCATTTTTTCATATTTTCGGCAACCTTTAACTTAGAAAGAAAGCATTTATGCACCCAGATTGGTCTCTACTTTTTTTGTCTTATCTTGGTGTCAGGAATCACCTACTAAACGTTGTCGGTGTTGTTTGATAAACACCAATATTATTCAAAAATACGACATGTATCAGTTGATACATCCCATCAAGCTGTACAAAATGACGTAATCAAGGATACATTCTCATGCGCTTTTTTCGTTCTAGAGAATAAGAAAAACAAACATTTTATGGCGTTAAAAATATATCGTTCGTTCCGAATTTGATGCAGTTGATTGTTTTTATTGTATTCGAATAGAATATTCATTTATGTACTGCGTATGAAAAATACCTAATATTAAAGAGTAGATTACACCACTGTTGTTTGATTTATTCCACCACTGAAGAACATAGGGGTTTACTCCTAATAGGAACACATATATTCCTAACAATAGCACATATTCTCCGACGACTGACACAAATAATTCAAACAGTGACAAAAATAATCCCAACAGTGACACACGTATTCCTAATAGTGATACAAATAATCCTAACATTGACACAAATAATTTTAACGGTGTCTCTAAGGGTGACACAAATACTCCCAACAGTGCCACAAATAATCTTAACAGTAACATAAATAATGCTACTGTGACATACGGTACTTACTCTTAACAGTGACAGAAATAAGTTTAATAGTGAAACACAATATTCTAATAGGACACAAATAATCAGAACAGTGTCACACGTATTCCTAATAGTGATACAAATAATCCTAACATTGACACAAATAATTCTGACGGTGTCTCTAATTGTGACACAAATACTCCTAACAGTGACACAAATAATCTTCACAGTAACATAAATAATGCTAGTGTGACACACTTAATGTTAACAGTGATAGAAATAAGTCTAATAGTGAAACACAATATCTAAACAGAACACAAATAACCCTGACAATAACACACATACTCGTAACAGTGACAGAAATAATCCCAATAGTGACACCAATAATAATCCTAACATTGATTGTTCTAACGGTGTCACTCATTCTCTAAGGGTGACACAGGACTCCTAACAGTGACACAAATAATTTTCACAGTAACATAAATAATGCTTATGTGACACACTTACTGTTAACAGTGATAGAAATAAGTCTAATAGTGAAACACAATATCTAAACAGAACACAAATTACCCTGACAGTAACACACATACTCGTAACAGTGACAGAAATAATCCCAACAGTGACACCAATAAGCTTAACATTGATTGTTCTAACGGTGTCACTCATCCTCTAAGGGTGACACAGATACTCCTAACAGTGGCACAAATAATCTTAACAGTAACATAAATAATGCTACTGTGACACACTTACTCTTAAGAGTGACAGAAATAACTCTGATAGTGAGACACAATATCCAAACAATTCACAAATAACCTTAAGAGTGACACACATACTTCTAACACTGACACAAATACTCCTAACAGTGACACATATACTTCTAACAATGTCACAGGTAGGCCCTACTCGTAACAGTGACTGTAACAATACTTACAGTGACACAAACACAGTCACACTATCCTAACAGTTGCACACTTACTGCTAACAATGACACACACATGCCGCTAACAGTGACATACATAATGTTAACAGTGAAACATAATATCCAAACAGAACACACATATTTTTAACAGTGACACATAAATTACTTATAATAACAACATTGAGTAATGATACATCATGACATCAGTCGTTTTTTACTTAAAATAATTCTTACTTCCTTTTTTTCCAAATTCAGTAATTCTCCCGTTATTGGTTTACTGTGATTTTGTTGCATTTTAAACTGAAAAAAATGAGAATATAGAAAATTTAATTGTAACACGTTTACTACGACTTTGTTTGTATCACAATGAAAAATGAGGAAGGTGCATCGTAATTGCATTGTAACACGTTACGAGACATAGTAGTTCTTTTTTTTCTATCGTTTTTCTCTGCCATTATCTTTAATTCAAACTTTCCTGCTTTATTTCTTGCTAACTGAAGTGCCCGTTCATTGCACGGGTGTAAAGGTTTGAGCAAAGTATTTCAGCGCTCTTTCCCAACCTTGGGGTAGGCTTATCAGTAAAAACCTAATTATAAAGAATTGTTATGCCACTTCTTTACACCCCGAACCCTCTATGCCGATAAGAGGTGAACTTGGGGTTAAATAACATTGGAAATGTTACTATTCATCTCAGCAACCCCGAAAACTAAGGATTGAACAATAATATCGCTCGTTTTCGATTTTTTGCATGTTATTCCTTCCTTCGCCAACCCTCACAATTTCTCAGTCGTCATGTCAATAATGTGTTAGGTCATGGTCTACTCATTTGCACTCAGCGACAAAAGTCTTTTTACGTTTGAATAAATTAGCTTCGTAAATAACTTCCGAATGGAAGGACAATTGGAATACAGTTTTCTGTAAATTAAAAAAAAAGAATGTAAGTTTCTGTACGTTCCAGCGTTGGCACTCGGTGAAACGCTGTATGTTTCACCGTTATTCTCAAAATAAGATTTACCAGAGGAAAAGAACTTTTGCCCCTGACTGTACCCAAAACATTAAATTCAGTGCACTGGTGTACGAAAAGTTAGCAGTCAAATGTTATTATATTTCATTTGTAATTTATATTGAAAAAGTTTTCTTCTTTCCCCCTTAAAACGTAAATTTTCACAAACGCTGGGGAATAAAATTTTTCCTTATTTTTTTTAACAAGGAGTTCATATGCCGAGTTTCATCTTGACAGGCATATAAAATACTTGATTTTCCGCATCAATTCTGAACCCCGCTTCCCCCTTAGGATATGCATTTAATGAATGAAATATGATAGAAATTCAGCTCTAGATAGTTGATAACTGTATCAATAAAAAAAATGAAATTTTTAAGTTTTACGTCCCACGATTATGCCGGTTAGGCTAAAGGAGACGGTGATGATGAGAGATGAGTGAAATGGTGGAATGAAACAAGTGGGATGAAACGGGAGAACCCCGAGAAAACCCACGAACACGGTGTTTGCCCACCACAAAGTCCACACGGAGCGAACTGGGATCGAACCAGAAACCCGAAGCACCAAATGTGAACGCTCTACCACTGAGCCACCGCGCCCCCTCATTAAAAATAATCCTTTTATACGGTTCAGTTGCTTTTCATTGATTCGATCACATACAAAATGACTATGTCATTTATATAAGGTATAAGAAAAATATGTTACGATATTTTGGGAACAGATTCGTCACCAGCAACTATCCTAATATAAATGTTTAAGAACGCTCCAGTACTTGCATGGTCAAGTACTCCCAAACAGCCTCTTTTAAAATGATTGTGCAAGTTCCGGAGGTTCTGAAAAAAGGATATTTCGATAGTTCACATACCAGTTCCTCAGTGACCAATGATCGTAGTTTCTCAGTGGTTACGATCGGTCCTATAGTAGTGAAACTATGGACCTTTAATTTTTTTTTCATGGTTTCGGTACCTTATGACTAAGAAACTACTTACTTTCAACCACAAGTCCATACCTTTTTTTTTTTTCTTATTTTGATGTGATGAGTCTATTCCCAAAATATGGTGACAATGTTTGTAACACCCTGATATTAGATTTCCAAATACACCAAATAAAACTTCTGGGTCCTGGGTCAGATTCATTAGATTAATTTTGAAACAGGAAAAGGAGTTTTATGTAACGTTCAAATAATAGTTCTTCAAAAAAAGAAGAAGAAGAAGAAGAAGATGCGTTGCTTAGATTATGATGGCAGCTGGAACACATTTAGAAAATTTATGGATAAAATCTATTGATTTATAAAATTTAAGTAAATGCTTATTTAAAACAGATATTTTTGTAGGTGTCAAACATGAAATTAAGTTTTAAAGTAGAAACAATATTAAGAAATGTGGTTATTACATCACAATTGTACGTAAGAGAAGCACGCACGACGTCACCAATATATAAAACTAACAACAAGAAGTCATAGGTATTATGAAGTAGTTTTTTGTTGCGAAATCATGGTAAAGAAAAACAAAGAAAATGGATCGTTATACAGCTATTTGTGTACTGTATAGATTTTTCCCTATACAGTGTTTGAAAATAACACTCCTCTTGCTACTCTCCGGAGTCCTGGCCCTTAGCACTATTCACCTGCCTCTGTTCTGTACCGGTTACTCCCAAATGCTAATTTACATGCTCTTGATGGTCAGGCACCATTCTTAAAATAAGAGTTCTGAATGCATTTGAAGACCATTTTAAGCACATGTGTGGAAACAATTAAGCTCAATAGACACAGTAAATGTAATGTAAGGTTCCATACCCCAACGCGTAAACAACCTGCATAAATTCATACTGAATTCAGAACCACGTGCTATTATGTACGAACTAGGGGTGTTCCGGATTCCGGAATTCCGGAATATTTCGAAATGAAAATCTTAATTCCGGAATCGGAATTAAAAATTTTCTCATTCCGGAATTCCGAGATTACGGAATTCCGGAATCTCGTAATTTCGGAATTCCGGAATCTCGGAATTTTGGAATTCCGGAATCTCGGAATTTTGGAATTCCGGAATCTCGGAATTTTGGAATTCCGGAATTTCGGAATTCTGTAAGTTCACTCCAAAACATTCGAAATCTCGGAATTGCGGAATCTCGGAATTTCGGAATTCCGGAAGTTCATCCCGAAATTTCGGAATGCATGAATCTCGTAATTCCGGAATCTCGGAATTTCATCTAGAAATTTCGGAATTTCAAAATGAGAATTTTGGTTTAGCACTTCCGAATCTGAAATTCAGAATGCCGAACGACTGTACGTTGTTCCAGCATATCAGAATCTCGGAATGTTGAAATTTCTGAGTCATGGCAATCGAAATTGTAGAACCAAGTAACTGGATTTTGAAATTTTAGAGTTCCTTGATTTCATAATTACAAAAGTTCAGAAACTGGAATCTTCAAATAACATGATTATGAGATAGACATCAACTCAGACAGATATAATGATGAAACTTACTTCCTTTCACACGTTGTCAGTGGTGGCTATACTCCGTCCTTCTGCGGAGCGGAAAGTTCTTAGCCATGGTACTCATTGAACAAAATTTAAACACTTCATTTATTGGTTCTTGTCTTTTTAATGTTCCCCAAAGGCAGGTTCTATGACATTTATACATGGTTGCTAGCTGGGCCACCAGTGCAATACGGAAAGAGTATCAACTACAGTGAAACCTGTCAACTTGGCCACCTCTCTAAGTTGGCCACCTGTTTATCTTGGCCTAGTTCGTCTTGAACCTGCATTTTTCCATAAGACATTCGTTACTTACTACTCTATAAGTTGGCCACCTGTCTATCTTGGAAGTTGGCCATACTGAAGCAATGTTTATCCTATGATGATAATGATAAATTTACCTGCGTATCTTGGCCACACAAAACACAGTTTTGTTATTTTTCTTAACTCTTTCGTATTCCCATATGAGAGGCAGATGTTCTGTATTTGTGACTGGACACAAAGAAGCATAGATTCGCACGATTTGTTCTTGGAGGTCAATGGCTAGAACGCTACCCTCATAAAGGGGTGGTGAAGGAAGGTGTGAATAAGAAAAAGCACGTACAGGAATTCAGGAAATGGTTGTACGTATTTGTTTACCCTGTCTGTTTTGGTAAAACCATTAGCTATATCAACTCCTCTCATCAGTGGGGAGTTTTAGTAATTCCGGAAAATTCTCAAGGTTAAAACTAACCATCTTAATTGTCAACTATTGGCACCTGTCGGCTTGTCAAAAGATAGCGGAGTTTTTGAGATAAGAATTCACTCAAAATTTTCTCAAAACATCTTTTGCTCCGAGGGAAACACTTCTAGCTCATTAACAAGAGGTAGTTAACTACAATATTAGTATGTGCATATTTGCCAAAAAAGAATAAAACAAATACGTCTAGAATTAACCATCATTCAGTAACAACTGAAAAGAAGTAATATAAATTGCACATGAATTTCTCAATTTATAACTTAGCTTTTCTTGTTTACAATCTGAATAACTCAGTGTGCTATAATATCAATTTCAATAAACTGCGTGCTTCTATTTCATGGTTGTTTCTGTTATTGTGTTTTCAATCCGAATAATCCAATGTACCAGACTAGTTTTCAGGAAGAGAAAAGTATGCACATATATATATTAAACATACTATAGTAATATTTTCTAGTACTGTATATTTTTATGATTACTCTATATACATTATTTATAAGTAGTTGTCGTGCCACTGCTTATTATAATTTTACAATCAAGTAATACTAGAAATCATATTCTAAAAATACACAAATCACACTTGTTTTCTGTAAGTTGGCCACCTGTCTAAGTTGGCCACTTTTCGATGGAACCGATGGTGGCCAACATAGACAGGTTTCACTGTAGTTCCTTCCCTGTATGGCTTCAAAATGACATATAGAAAATGGAAAATTTAGAACCACGGTGAATACATAAGTTGCGAGTTTCATGTTCGTTACCCACACATTTACTTGCACACTTAAACTGACATTCCTCTGCTATTATTCCACCCTCTTACTCCTTGATGTTTAGAAGCCAGGTTCTCAAAACGTAGCTGAAATGCTCGTTCTTCGCACGGTCAGAATAAGTTTATGAAAAATAATTGAACCCCCAATTCCCCTTACGATACACATTTCAACGATTGTTTACACGGTTTACCCCGAAAACTATGGATTCGACACTAATATCGGTAGTTTCCGGTTATTTTTACATGTCACCTCTTGCCACTCCAACCATAGGGGTGTTAGGGGGTCTTGAGGGCTTAACTGAAATTTAAACGACATCGAGTGTCAATGTTCAACTCAGCGACCTAAAATAACTATGAATTCGACAGTAATACCGGTCGTTTCTCATTATTTTTGCATTTAACGCTCTTTCAACTCGCCTCCTTGGGAAGCTAGGGGGTCTCTCACACACAATTTCTTTCCAGGTTGTAAAGTTATATGTTTAATTTAATAATTGAAATTGCGAAGTTTAATTGAAATTGCTTCGGGTGTTCCAGAGTTATGTTGGAACAAACATACATACATACATTTTTATAAGATAAACATGTAGTTCTTCTCCCTCATAACTTTCTTAGTTTTTAATTTCTTGTATTTGGAAAATGGAAACTTTTCAATAAAAACGTGGTTCGGAGCTCACATACATAGTTGATTCCGTAACTAGCTGATAGTAAATAGTTTTTCATAACGTAAGCCTTGCATAATGCTATTACACACAAATATTAACTGTTATGCCATGCTATCTTTTTTTAATACATAAAAAATAAACTTTCCTTAGTGTTAAATGTATTTTGTATTACTATAAAGAAGAAATAAAAATATAATAGATCTAAATTAATGGAGAATTGAAAATAGAATATAAGAAACATTCATATATTTATAATAATTGTAATTAATATTTGTAAAAACAGTGGAGAAATAGACAATCTAGGTTTCAACACAAAGTAATAATGAAATGCCATATCAATAGAATTTTAATACTCTCATGTTTCTTTAATTTAATTCAAAGAAACCTTTAATTTTAGTTTCTACATTAAAAAAAAACTATCATAATCGTACAGCTTTACATAGTAGCGGACTGTTACCCTTATAATCTACCTGTTCATATGATCAATAAAACAATAAACAAACAAAAAAAAACCTTATTCTGTTTAAAAATATTGGTCAATGCTACTTAAATTTCGTATAAATTTCCATTGATTAGAATATACATTATTACAATTAATTTACAAAAACTAAAAAATATGCATTACCTCAAATCCAATACTATCATTATTGATTCAAATATACATTATTACAATTAATTTACAAAAAGGTAAAAAAAAAAAAAAAAATATGCATTACCTCAAATCCAATACTATCATTGTACACCTTGTTTAATGCTTTTCGGAACAGGGTACTCAGTTATAGAACGAAATAATATCGTATATATTTGATGGTTGCCATTAAATCTGATTGTATGTGTGAATTAGTTCTACTACAAAATTCTACTTTTGAAAATAAAAATAAATTCAAATAGCATTTTTCAGTCTGGTTATTTTACTTGGATATACATAAAAGATAGAATGAAAGTGTACGTTAACTACAAATTAAAATAAAAACTACTTATCACTATTAAACATAAGGAAATTTTATACAAATAACATAATAACAATAATATACATTACACATATTTAACATGTAACATTAGAAAACTAAGGGAATGTTATACTGTACAAACGACATTTTAAATACGAAATA
>NC_137454.1:367260030-367266259 GCF_964235325.1 Thermobia domestica
AGTTTACGATTTTTTTTTCAATCCAAAGCCTCAAAATTGCTGCCAAAATTTCTTACTGCATTAGTGTTGTCCAATTATATAAAATATTTGATATCTGCGCATTCCTATAGGGTTTAATCTAACTATAATAGAACTATACTCTGTTGTTCCTCTAGGCTTCGTACAATCTCTGCATTGCAGGCTCTGTAGACTTTAATTTACATTAATAAACAGAGAAAACTGAACTTTGATATTTCATTCAATATATATCATACATCTCTTGTACAATTGCTTGGAGCAACATGCCACAAGCGGATTACTTATTTCATTTTCTTTCCACATAGATACAAACAGGAAAATAAAGTATCCATTATATATACACTACATAACCACGTGTTATCTGTGCTTTACTATTTACTTTAATAAATTTCATTTAACAGTGAGTATTTGAGATATTATAGAATAATTTCATGTATAATACTAGAAATTCTCCACATGGAAGTTTCTGTATTACAGACTATAGTTTTTCACTTTTTTAAGTGAGTATAAATCGTCGTTCATGAGACCGAGAGGAATGTAACTCCATTTTTGTAGGTTTACAGGCGAGAGAACTGTAAAGTACAGGGTGCGGCACGTAAAACCGGCCCGTCGTAATATTCTGGTATATTATGTTTTTGGCAACACTTAAATAATCTACCTTCCTACCAAGAGATGGCGTGTCGAGGTCGGGTCGACTTACGTGACCTGCGGCAGTCACGTGCAGCCGCAGCCAGTGAAACTTGTCGAAACCAGTTGAGAAAAAGGCCTCGTTGTGTTAAGGCGGGTGAGTGTCAGTGGGTGATAATGCCGTATCCGATACCCGAGCGTGTTGCCATTGTTGAAGGGTTCATTCTCACTGGATCTTTTGTGAAAACAAAGAATTTGTTTCGGGAGAAATTTCCAGGACGTTCTGTGCCAGCAAAAAGCACCATTCAGGAATTGATTGAAAAATGGCGGCGTACAGGATCGGTTCAAAATGCTCCCAGGAAAAGACGACCATCTGTCTGCACACCTGAATTAAAGATGCAGGTGGAGGAGATAATGACAAGAAGTCCTCGAAAGTCAACCAGGAGATTGAGTAGTCATATTCAATACATTACATTTCATTTATGTGTTGTAGTTAATCATGTTCAATACATTACATTTCATTTTATGTGTTCACTTTACGGGCCGGTTTTACGTGCCGCACCATGTAGTTAATAATTTTATCGGACAAAGTGTTACTTTTTAAAAGAGACAACTGAACAGCGTAATTATGTTTACGTAGAATTATCGGTTGTGATGGATATGTAATGTTGATGAATTGAGTATACAGAGGTTGTAATGTTGGTAATAGTTTTTGGGGAAGTGTATATAGATGGAAAATGTTGATTATTGAAGTTTGTGGAATTGTAAAGAAGTCTAGGTTCTTTAAATAAAAGGGACAGGTCTAGTATAAGAGGTTAACTGTCCAGATAACAAGAATTAGTAGTGAAGAGTTTTTTTTTTTTTTTATGTTCCTAACAAGAACAAAAGTATTATTTTCTCAGAAAGATATGTTTTTAATAAGATGGTAATAAAGCTACATTACAACAAATGATCAACAAGGAGAACAGATAGCGTTACGATCCATTTACACCAAGTAGGGCTTTCCAAATTATGTCTGAACATGAAGAAAATAAAAACTGCATTTTCGGAGTTACGTTTCTCTGGTTCTCCGAAATGCGACGAAATGTACTAAACAAAGAGGCCTTGTATAGCCGTGACTGAGTAGCTCTACTAAACCCTTTATCTATGACATTTTGGGTATTGTAACTTTCCATAAAGTCTAAAAAAAAGGGGGGTATGTTTAGTACAAGGGGTCCAGAAGCACGTAAAAAACACAAAATTACAGGAGAAATGAGTGATGCAAGTATTTAGACATAACATAACGTAACCAAATCTAACCTAACCTAACATAAACTAACGTAAGCTAACCTGAACTAACCTAAAGTAACGTAATATTAGTAGAAATAAGTGAAATTCTATCATTTTTTTGGAAAATTATGCGGAACTCCTACACTAATATAACATAAACTAAACTAACCTAACGTAACTAAACTAGCCTAACCTAACTTAAACTAACCAACCCTACCCTAAGCTAACCGAATGTGAACAGAAATTACCAAAATTGTAACATTTTTTAGAGAAAAGAACTGGACCCCTTCTGCTAAACATAGGCCAAAAAAATGGCGTAACAGCCCTTCCTGTGGGCCTGAGCCGCTCCAACGCCATCTGTTAGCCACCAGCTTAACTATATTCAGCCAAGCAAATAACACGTGGTCAGCGCACTGTGTCGCTCTGTCTCTAAATCAGGGGTTTTCGAGACCTAGTGGTCGTTACGTCTTTTATTCATGTGATCCCCCCAGTTTGTCTCACGACGCTGAATGGACGCCGAAAATTTGGAAGCACTAGCCGGGAATCTAACCCGTGACCACGCGGACGTGAGTCCAATGCTCTAACCACTGAGCACGCGAGACCAATGATAGGTTATACTTAAAAGCTTGAACTAAATATAAAATTTTATTATTAAGAGTCTTCATCCTGGCGAAATTAAAATACCGCTAATTTTACAGTAATTATGTGATATCTTCAAATAGATAAAAAGAAAATTGAAATATGGAACAAGAGCGCCCTGGACAATATTATTTTGCGTGAGGTACCGTTATCACAAGTCACCTAGCGGCTTTCCGTTTTCAGCTGTTTAGAAACGCGAAAATAAATGCCGATTTTCAAAATGGCTCGAAATCGAAAGCAGATAAGTGAGTCGTGATAACGGTATCTCATGTAAAATTATATTGTCTAGGGCGCTCTTGTTCCACATTTCGATTATCTTTTATCTATTTGAAGATATCACATAATCACTGTAAAATTAGCGGTATGTTAATTTCGCCGGGATGAAGACTCTTAATAATTTAAAACAGATGGGAAACTGCAACAACAGTACCTTCGAAATTGGACAACTAAAGACATACTTGAAATGCTTTTTTTTTTTTCCTTTTGGGAGTTTGTTTCCGAAGTATAGCCTAGACTATAATAATGTGTTAATCTGAATCTGAGCCAACAGTATGAATTAATATAAAGAACAAAATTATAAACCAATAAACAAACAAACATTCAGTTATGAATATTTATGATTTATTAAGGCCAAACATAATTCCTTTGCTGTTAGGATATTTCATCAAAGAGAGTGAGCCGTAAGTTTAGAGACTAGCGTTTTAATTTAATTTTTTGTTTATCTTTTTACGGGGAGGAGCGGTGATTGGAAATTTAACGGTATTGTCTACGTTATTGGTTTCTTTGTTGTCCTGTGCGTTGTCTTTCACACCTTTGCAAACGATGCCAAAAAAAAAAAATACACTTCTCTGCGTTAGAGTTTCCCTTCAGTAGTTCCGATGTGCTTTAATTGACAGGTGATCTCCCAGCTTCACTCTCGATCATAAGGCTTCCCTTCGGCGGCAACACAGCCCTTCTAATTTCCATCTGGGTATAATAACTTCAACAGTAATTAACACCTTTTACGTTCACTTTCAAAGGTTTTCATGTGCCGAAGTCGACACTGAAGTATGTGAATATGACTCTATAGTGACAACTGTGAATACAGGCTATGTAAAAAGTATTAGAATGAAATTCGTAGGGAAAAGTTTTTAAGAGATTCAGACGGTAAGAAATATTGGGGGTATTGACAGTAGTTAAACGTCACTTAATACGAGTACCCTCAAATTAGCTTCAGAATATCCGAGAATAAAATATTGTAACAAACTATTGCTGTAAACATAACTTGACAATTAAATACATAAATATATAATGCCATCTTTTGAGAATATGTACGATATATAAAGTATATCAAATGAAATTTACCTGTAGTACGCACTTTTTTCTCAAGTATTTTTTAGAAGTTTTGTATATAAATTGAAAAAATTAAATTAATAAAACGAATAAATGAGTAATAAACCACATTTTCGACCGACTGTCCCCACCGGGAATCGAAAGCGGGACTGCTTGCACCAAATACGAGAGATTTAGATGAGTATGCTACGCGGGGCCACTGCCAATTTTTTGAATATCGACTTGTTCCTTTGTAGTTCATATACAGTGAAACCTGGATAATTCGAACCTCAAGGGACCAGTAGAAAAATTCGCATTATACAAAAATTCGAATTAGAAAAGTTTTTGTAAATGATTGTCCTATTCTAGGAACCAAGAGAAAAATTCGAAATAAAGAAGTTTTCGAATTACAGAAGTTCGAATTATCCAGGTTCCACTGTACTATCTTATTGCGATTTTCTACAAGTGCCCTCAGACGGGCACCCTTGCGAATTTAATCATATATTGTTTTTTTGTGGGCTTCGTGGAGAGATGTAATATTCCATTTTTCTGAGTTTTCTTGGGATACATCCTTTTCCCAACTTTTTCATTACTTCATTTCATTTTATAATAGTTCATTGCAAATATGGTGATTTTGTATTCGGGAATCACTCGGGCTCTCATGGGTCTGGTCCACTCGGTCTCACATGGGTTCAGCTGGCTTACAGTTAGGCTCATTTACCTGATAGGGGGGGGGGTGGCTCAGTGGTAGAACGTTCACCTCCGGTGCTTGGGGTCCCTGGTTCTATCCCAGCTTGCGCCGTGTGGACTTTGTGGTGGACAAACACCGTGCTCGTGGGTTTTCTAGGGGTTCTCCCGCTCCCACTTTCTTTATTGCACTATTTCACTCATCTCTCATTATCACCGTCTCCTTTAGCCTAACCGGCATAACCGTGGGACGTTAAACTTAAAGATTTCATTTCATTTCATTTACCTGATTTAGGCTTACGTTAGTTCAGACTAGCGTCCTTTGTTTGCAATCAGAATATCCTGGGTTCAAACACCATGGTAGGCCATCTTGACAGGTTTCTCTGTTTTCTTCTCAGTTTTCCTTGGTATTACCCACGAGACGAGACGAGATCGTCTCACCTCGTAAATTTCAAAGAAGTCTATTCCTTTTTGACTTATTCTGAAGGAATATAATTATTCCCTTGTTGAATGACAGATACTTTTCAGTGGAAAACAGAGTGAAATTTGAAAGTCTAAGTCAAGGTAAATTAAGTCTACGTAAAGGGCGAAAAAGATGTAAAATTCGACTGCGTCTCGATAGCCAAATAGTAAATCCTATTACTATTATTACGGTTACAAATATCAATATCCAAAAGTAACTGAAGTTCTTTTTTCACTTAGATATACTCGACTCATGTAAATAAATAGAAACAAATGAAAATGAAATAAAAATGGAGACCTTGAAAGCAGGGGTAGAAGTGGATCTGAAAAGGCAGGGGGACAAATGACGTCACGGCATCCTCCGTGCCTATCTTTGCAATTTTTCAGGAAGTGGAGGGACGCCATATATATTTTTGGAAAATTGGGGGTAACGACATCCTCCCGTGCTCTCCCTGCTTGAAATTAAAACATAGATAAATTCAACAGTGTTCAGAAGATGCTGTCTACAATGCTCTGAGCACCGTAAATCGGTGAATCGTAGTTGGTCAGAGTGGATCATGATAGGTCGGTGAGTTCACGTTCTGTTGACACACAACCCATTGACCCACTTGACCCACTCCATCTCTGGAGTGAGGGACAAATAATGAAATCTTTAAGTTTTACGTCCCACGGTTATGCCCGTTAGGCTAAAGGAGACGTTGATGATGAGAGATGAGTGAAATGGTGGAATAAAGAAAGTGGGAGGAAACGGGAGAACCCCGAGGAAACCCACGAGCACGGTGTTTGTGCACCACAAAGCCCACACGGCGCGAGCTGGGACCGAACCAGGGACCCCAAGCACCGGAAGTGAACGCTCTACCACTGGGCCACCGTGCCCCCTGGAATGAGGGAGAGGGCGTAAGTATTATTTGAGGGTGAATGAAGGTGAGGGTATGAATAGTATTTGAGGCTTATAAGGGGTTAAGTAAGACTTAGAAAAAATGCCATCTCTGACGTGAAACTACAGCTGAAGGTGGGCTTCGAACCAACGTAATGCTATCCCAGCAGAAATGGAATTCAGAATCATGTGCACCAAAGGCGCACTAGACAACCGGAAAATGTAGCGCATTGTTATAATGTGGAAATGGAATGGAATCCTCAATTTTACTTCTAAAATACACATTTTTCTTTAATTTCTTTCTTTTTGCTAGTGCCGTTTCAATATAGGTAATGACAG